>NC_051056.1:18593575-18893575 GCF_904848185.1 Acanthopagrus latus | reverse complement strand
AAGCATTTAGCTTACATAAAAGAGTTAGATATCAATAACATGAGCAGCGTTGAGCAGCTAGACATTAGCCTACTCAGTAATTTGTTACTGTCATATCATTACGTTTCCCAGTAATGAGGAGTATAAAGGATTACAGTTTATGAATCAGTTATCATACTACAGTCACTGTATCAACTAATGTGGAATTACTGTGTTGCCACAAGGCAATTAGTTTTTTGTCCAGAGCGGCATGATGATGTGAACGCGCAGCAGGTCAGGTCGAGTCACGTCAACAACACTTGCCAAAAAAGGCTGAACGAAGGATGAGTAAGGAAGGAGAGAGGAAATCTCACAACAGCTAGAAGAGTTGTTATTATATGAGTTTGTCTCGGTCAAAACAAGTTGTGCGTTGCAATCCGTCAACAGCAAAAAGTACAACTTGGAAACTTACTAAATGTTTTGATGCCTGGTAATGAGTGAAAAGTAACTTATTACACTTCCTGAGTAATTTGCCCAACACTCTTGAAGACCTCGGATGGATTCTGATCGGCTCTCCATCACTTTGAAAGTGATCCCAACGACATCGTTCACAGCTGTGGTTGATATAGTTGTGATGCGGACTCCATGCGCTTGAACTAAAATGATTTTTTTTTTTAAATGACGTAATTATCGTCATTGTCCTCGTTTGAACGGCTCACCAGGAGGTTGGCGTTACTGGTTCAGACTGAACAGTCCCCACATTGCTGGAAGGATTGCTCTGCCTTCTGTTGCAGGCACTCACAGGATGAATTTGTAATAAATGTGGTTATCCTCTCGCAGCTCACTTTCTGGTGCCAAGTCAGGCCAATATTTCAATTGTTGTTATATTGGATTTTAGTTGTTTTCAGGATGAGTTGTGCCAACATCACACAATCGTCCTCATCCACGGTCGTTCAAGTTCTGCGTGAAAAGCATAAAATCTCTTCCTCCTTTTCCTCACGTTGCCTGTTCACACACAGCACAAAGGCCAGTGAGCAAACACTGATTACATGAGTGCATCGTGATTTATACCATTCATGCTTTCGTTGCAGAGACGATGTAGTTCACACTGGTCTTTCTCGGCACAATTAAACGCAACGATCCCCCTTGTAAATGCAATGTGATGTACTTGAGGAACTGTAATGAGTGTGATTGTGGCAGCGCTCTAAGCTCTTTTATAAATGCAGCCCGCGGCCTTGGCAGAGATTCACACAGGCCATCTGGGTACATGTGAAGTGCAGCTGATGCCACATAAGCCTTCACTCTCTCATTAACAAGACATTACATCACTGGTAAGGAATCAATACGAAGTTAGAGGTATTTACATTTTATAGCTGGTTGACAGCAAAAGAATCCTTAAATCGTAAGTTTTTACTTAATTTTCCCGTGATCCAGGAAATATGGACATTTTTGGTTATGTGTTTGTTCCAATGTGTTTTCCACACGCTCTCCTCGCGGTGAGAGATCAGCGGCCTCCCCCCTCCTCGCTGCCGTTTAATTCCCCCCCTTGGGAGAAACATGAAGAACACACAACGGGAGGTTGGGTAGTTACGCAATAAATGAAAGTCGAATTGGGAGATGCCCTTTTCAAAAATCTCCCCTTCGCTCTTTGCACCTGAGGGACATTTCACCGAATCCGCTGACTCATTACTAAATGCAGGAGAATACTGCTTAGTACACACTCCATGGGATTTCTGTGGCAACGCATGCACGAGCGTACGCGCCACACACACACACGCACACGTTTCTCTCCGCGAGTAATCCCCGAGCCCCCGTCTCTCCCCGCCTCAAATCAAATCGAGCAGCCCGCCACAGTGAACACCACGAAAACAATTTGGCTCCCAGTTAGCTGCAGAAGTGGTGAACAATCATCAGATAACTGTGGCTGGAACATTTGTGGAGAATCTGACACCTCGCTCCGGCACACAGCCTCCGCGCTCCGGGGAGTTACACACCGAGAGATGTACTGGAGAAAAAGCCAGAGCGGGAGGAGAAATGACAGCGGCAACCGAGACAGAAATGTTTCAGGAGCAAATATGTCGCTCATGCACACACACACACACAGACACACACACACACACACACACACACGCTCGTGCATTCTGCTTAGATAAGCACACATGCGTAAATGCAGGGGTTTGTGTGAAGACGCAGCCGCACGTGCACAGAAAACGAACACCCTCTTATCACCCCATCCCCCAGTGACACAGCTCACACATGCCGACGTGAGTGGATTTGAATAGTATTTTGGAAAAGCTGCCCTGACTGATTGGTGTGTGTGTGCGTTTGTGTGTGTGTGTGGGTAGTAGTGGGCACAGCTTCTTCAAAGACTCTTTGTTTAGTGACGAGGTAGGCACGAAGACAAATCCCAGGGACGAGGAGTGTAACCCTTTGTGCTCCATCCACATGCATACGTTTTTCTATACAAGTATGACAGCTATGGTGTTACGCAATCATCCGTGTATTGAAGCTGTCAGGGTCTTTAGCTGGCTGCGAAGACGCTCTCTATACATAGACGCCTCTTTTCTGTTCCTCCCGCGCGAGGCCTACACACTCTGACTCACTCGGCTCTCCTGCCGCCTGCTCCTTCAAGAGAGACATCGTCGGTGCAGAACTCAAGTGGCCGCGCTTTCTCCCCTATTTTGTGACTTTTTGAAAGATATTATTAAAGGAAGTCGGCTGGGGTGCCCTCGGTAAACCCTGGCACGATGAGAGAGGAAATGTATCGCAACATCAGTAAACACTTTTTCCCCCCCTGCTCTTCACCATAGTAACCGCTCCGGTCTCTTGCAGGAAGGTGGGTCACAGCTGAAGGCTGAGTGGAAATGACACAAACAAATGCGCTGAACTGGGAAGGATCGTGGGCTTTTATTGTAATCTGCTTTGCTTGGGCTGTGCTCATTTGCATCTCAAACTATGTCTTCGGGATGTGTGAGTTTCAATGGTGTGTTGTGTGAGGAGAGAATTTCCTATGTTAGTACCAGATTGTCACGTATCTGCCACAGTGTATATGAGAATCGCAATCTCAATCACTGAGTCTAATCTAGTTACACAGCAAAATGTGCTAATAAGCCTATCAAAGTGTAAGTTCAATTAAAATTAATCATTGTGACGGAGGAGCTGTGTCACTTTAGAGGTGATGTATGTGGATTTAAATGCTTCATAATGTCAAATCCTTTAATGTGAGAGGAGTTTTTTTTATTGCAGCGATAAACAGTGAGAGTGGGGCGAGAGTGAGGTGAATATTTAGCCTGAAGGAACATCTTTTATTACTGAACAACTTGTTCCAGCGTGCTCAACATCTCCACCCACACAATACCGCGTTGGGTACATGTGTATGAGCACGCATATACACAACGTGCACACATCCAAAAAGACACACACATCCGAGCCCACATCACAAATTTAGAAATATCGTTTTCTCCACAGGACGTCTTCGTACCAGGCAAAATATCTTATTTTTTCCTCCTCCTCCTCCTCCTCAGCTCCTTCTGATATTCCTCCTCGTCCTCCTCCTCTTCCTCGGCCTCCTCCACTTCTCCCTCCATGTTTCCTGCTCCACTTGTTTTTCTTTTCTTCAGTTCAAGTACTTTTGATTCTTTGCCTTACTAATCAGATGAATAACTTCAATGTTGCCCATGGGTAAAACTGCGTAAAACTGTGTGTATTTCAGATTATCTCACAAAAGCAATCTTGCTATAAAAAACAGCAATCACATGCAACACAAATATGCAAAGCAAACAGTAAAGAAATTAAGTAATGAAGTAGTTTGAATTTTTATAATGATTATATAAAAGATAAATGAGTCTTCCATGCAACATTACTCTGTTTGAAATACATTTAAACCTACAAAGTGTTTATCTGAAGGAAGAATAAATAGTATAATATACTATAAAGGTATATAACAATAATTGAACGTACAACTACAATATCAGCCCAGTCGCAAGGATTGAATGTTAGCAGAAACAGTTCTCTAAGATCACATGTACATCCATTCGTACGCGTCAGATGTTCCATATTGACATTTGTGCAAGACAAATGTCAGTATGGAACATTAGGTGTTTACTGGCTGGCTTTCACATCATGAGGTGAAAGGAACAGTGGTGGCGAGACAAGCTAAGTCAGTGACCTTGAAGGAGATATTGGGACAATATCCTGGAGGATTTTGGATTTTGGAATCAAAACTGGATATTTTTGACAGGAAGTCGAGGCATCTCCAGCTGTGTCTGCTGCGACAGATGAAGATGATGACTACTGAACTACTCAGATGTTCCCTGCAAAGTGGCATGATAGCATAAAATGGAAAGAAAAAGTATGTCAAACCTGTCAGCCCAGTCACCAGAATTTCCCCAAAACCACACGAGTTTAAACATTTCTTTGCCTGCAACTTTAGATTTGTTTAGATTTTTTTTTTTTTTAATCTCTTTTCACAGCAGACACCTGTTCTGGTCGCTGCGATCACGCATAGAAAAAGGTATGACTTCCTTTTTTCCCCTTGTCACAAAAACAGCTGGAAATGATCTGCAGGTCCCCTTGAAAAAAAAAAAAAAATGGGATATGCCACAGACACTACAAATGCCAACCTTGGAGATGTATCTGTGGTTTTGCAAAAACATCCTTGCGACCGGGCTGATATTGATCCTTAGAGATGATGCATTTAGTTACTGTCCACCGCTAGACTTCATCCTCCAGTGTGCAATTTCACTGTTCAGCTGTATTTGACACAAAAAGGGAAGAAAAATAAGCCCCCTGCAGCATTAAATCTGCAAGGGATGCGGAGTAGATGGCTAATGGACAACATCTTTGATAGCTGCCAATCTATGGGGGTCTAAGAGTATGAGTTGGGGGGGCTGGGGGGGATTCAGAGAGCCTCACTTCCATTAAAGTAATTAGAGGGTACTCAGGATGGGGACGCTGCAAACCCCCCCCCCCCCCCTTGTGCCAGCCCTCACACAGACCTGTTGCTAGGAAACCCAACAGTGGGCCCTTGGAAGGACTATCAAAAAAAAAAAAAAAAAGCCAGCCTCGTGCCTGATAATAAATTCCCTGCATGATGGAACGTATTGCTGCACGAGAAGCTGGCGAGTACAGATGTGGTAATGGTGATGGAACCGTCGTAACAGAAAGGTGATGTGTGGATAGCTCTCCTCACAGGGAGGGGTGCTGTTAAATCCATCACGTATATGGTTTTATTTGATGCAATCTGAAATGTAAGCAAGGTTAAACGTGCAAGGAAGGAAGACACTATGAATAGACTGTGACGCATGCGGGTGTCACCATAGGAGTGTTATTAGTGCTATTGTATATGGTGCACCCTGTGTATCCATGCCAGTAATGATGGTGCAGAATGTTGGTAATTATGGAGAAGAGGGGAAGACATGCGGTTTATTATCACACGTAATGAGAGGACAATGTTTCTCCCTCAAACAGTCTCTCCGCATTTCTCCTCTCTCTTCCTCTCGCTACCTCTCTGTGTATGTCCGACCTTTGGCTCGCTCTCGTTCTGCCCTCTCTCTCAGACTTGCACTAATTATAATACATTTGCTTCCCTAATTGCCGATTCTGCTGTGTTTGTGAACTCCCCGCAGCCGCGTGGAGTGAGAAGTCCTGCGGGCGTGGACGGCCGCTGGCTAACACTCAGAGCTGGGTAAGAACGACGGAGAGAGAGAAGGACGGAGGAGGGCGGCTGTGAAGTAAAGTCAGAATGGCCTCCTGGAGAGAAAGTGCAGAAAGTTGATGTTTACATCGGGGGAAGGATTCACTCGACCGAAGGCAGCCACCAAAAGCAGCTCTCAGCACGAGAGTCTAAAGTTGTGTTTTGCTGGAGGCTGTGTGGAGTTTGTTATGTCACATAGGTGGATCCTGGGGGATGAGCATCCGCACAACAGTACAGTAAAACAACAGCAGGGTAATCATCACGTGTCGGGGCACGGCGAAGGTGACACACGCGCGTTACAGACATACTCGAAATAATCCTAACTCAGACTGCACCGTCCGTGACTCACACTGTGGCAGCACCCTCTCTGCACAATGTAGCGTACTTGCAGGATCATAGTTGAACACCCACTCGGCGGCCCTGAAGTGCAGTAACTCTGCAGCTGTCCACGACTTGAAGGCGCTGCTGCACTGATCTTCACGCTGCAGCAGGCGCTTTCATATAATAATCCACCGCCTGTGGATCCTCTGCTAATGTAAAGCCAGGGATGTAACGCGTGACAAGCTATAACCAACACAAGTCATCATTTTTGCTTAAGTAATGGCTTTAACGGACAATCTTTTTTTACATGCGTGGACAGAATAATCTAAATCAGTCTGAAGCGGCGCTGCATTTGGATTTCTGCCATCAGCACACATTAATTTTTCCCTCCTGCTTGCCAATCCATATGTAGGCAAGACCTGTGTGGATGTCTCCGAGCATGTGACACTGTAACGCTGGCGCAGTTTCTCTGCAGCGAGCACAGTTTTGTTTTTTTCCCCTTCACATGCTGATAGCGTGCTGTCAGAACTAATGATACATTCGCTGCTGACTGGCAACTACCAGGGCAGTCACCGCGATGTGCACCGCCAGAAATGTGCTTTGTGGGGTGAATTTCATGTACAAGACATTACCCACAATGCCTCACCTTTGACAATGCGTTTTATCCTACTGTCATTCATGAATGCTGACAAAACCCCCGAGGGTACAGCTGTGCTCGTGGGCTACGCCTGGATATGCACGTCGCGGCTTCCTTTTTTTCCATTTTATTTTGTCTCTTGAGTGCTGCGTCCACCTTTGTGCCTGTCACCTAATAGAACATTAAAGTAAAAGATTGTGCTGTGCTCATATTTGACTGTATCTCTACTCTCTTTTGTGTTTCCTTATCAACACACACAGAGAAACCTGGTTTTCAGGATTCAGCACCTGGAATCAGAAAGCCTGTTTCTCGGCACACATTCCTCTCATGTATTTCATGGCTTTTGTGAATTTTTTTAACGGATTCGTTTTTGGACTTCTGTTTTAAAGCTTAGGGTTTGGCATTACGGCCATCACCGTGTTGTTTTATTTGAGCCATGTATAGATGGAGGATATTTGGATCTGACTGTGAAGCCGAGGATGCGCCGTGGTTGTGACTTGTACATCACAGGGTAGCCACACCCTGAAGCGTACCCTGTTTTATCATCTGTGAAAATGAGCAGCATGCTGTATTGGAGAAGACATAAAACCAGTGACTGAGATCATAAACTCATTGGGAAACTGTGTACTGAGGATATAAATTAAATTGGAATGGGGGTCATTTTCCCATAAGCTTACGTACAAGCAGAATTCCTTTTGGAACCAGTTGAAAGAATGCATGTTTACAGCACTTATTCACTGGCTTCTGAGTTTTCAGATTCGAAAGCTGTATGTGTGTGTGCGCGTGTGCATGCATGTGTGTGTGTGTGTGTGTGTGTGTGTGTGTGTGTGTGTTTGCTCCCACCCCTGTGATCCACAGGCCTTGTGGTGTACGGAGTGTCACCAGTGAAGCGTCCTCCTCGTTCATGCTGTTACACACCATTCACCTTGTCTGAGCATCTGAAATGATGTTCATTATCCAACCCTAATTAAACATGTCACATACCTGCTGAACAGAATGGCTGAACTGCTGTCAAATGTTGACAGGATGCAGCTGTGTGTGTGCGTGTGTGTGTGTCTGTGCGGGGTCTTTTTGTGTGTGCATGCACATACCAAGGTGAGACAGTGTGTGAGCATGTACTCTATCCTGCCCCTCATGACTAATCCGACAGTCACACTTGTCCACCTGTTTTTTTCCCTTATTATCACTGCAGACGGCTCAGCGTCTCACCTTGTTCCCTCGTCTGTCTCTTCTCTCACATGTCTGGCTTCCGACCGGGGAGAGCAAATATGGCACCATGGAAATTTGGAGGGAAAAAAAGGGTTACTGACAATGGTCCAAATGTACAACAAGAACCTCTGGAGATTGTTAGGAGGAAAAGGACATGAATAAGAGGTGGAAATTACAACAGCTCAGAAACAGGAAAACACTAAATGCAATAAATGAAAGCACTTTTGTGGTCCTGTGCGCAGGTGTGTTATCTCTCTTCCACCCTGACCTAATCTGAGATGAAAAGACAACCACTGTGACCACACGGGAAAAGACGCACAACAAGAACGTTTCTGTAACCTTCATCCGTAGTGTTTCTCTGTCATATCCCTCCCACGGGAACTCACCGCTTCTGTCAGTGAATCTTACGAGCGTTTCCCCAGCCTTTTTCTTTTTTTTTTTCATTTCTTTCTTTTATTTTCACAACAAACGGCTGCATCAAAGACAGCGAGGAATACAAAAATCTACAATATGCAGTGAGGTGTGCGGCTCCGCCACTGCTGCAGAGATCTAACAGGAGAAAGGGCCGAAAAAAGGAAGAAGAGCTGATTACACTCACCAGCCAGTGCACCCACACGCTGCGACTGAATATGTGTTTGTATAATGGCGGCTTTAATGGGCCAAAAACAAACAAAAAGTGATTTGCAGTCAAGGTGTTTCATATAAGATGTGCACATGCAGTGTGAGTGTGTGTGTGTAGGGCAGATGGATAACTGAGCTGCTCCGTGGCCTTGTGTCAAACATCCCCGGGGTGAGGTAACCCCCGGGAAGCCGACAGGCTCGGCTGACTCTGATTGGTTTTTGCGTGTGTGTTTCAGTGTGTGTCAGTGTGTGCATTTTGTGGGTAAAGTCCGATGAGGTAATGTCACACTCCATTATTCTCAGATAGCTCTCATAAGTGTGCATGTGTGTGTACATGTGTATGTGTGAGTGGTCTCCACGGAGAGCCTGTCAGGATGGACCGGAGGTCGGCGCTAACAGAGCATGGGAGCCGAGACACAGCAGTGTTTACTGAAATGTAGTGGTGGGAGACAGGAAGTTAAGTTCAGGCAACGTCTTTCTCTAAAGGTCTCTGTCACATTTAGAGAGGCTCCTCTCTCTGCCTGCCCTGTGAAGGTAAACCTCAATACAATGAACTATTGTTTTTGGCTTTCAAGAGCAAAAGTCAGATACCGAGAGAGAGAGAGAGAGAGAGAGAGAGAGAGAGAGAGAGAGAGAGCTCAGTGTACTTCTGCTACAGGTGAACCATGTAGAGATATTACTTCTGCCCCAAATTTCAGATTACAACCCTCAAGGCTCCCCAGGGGACAAAGTTGTAATTATTCTCCAAACCCACAAAACACATGTAAACTGAATGGTCAGCTCCCATCACCCCCCAACAACCCTTAATTAACACTTATATCGGGATGGAATTGGATGGGATAGTACTGGACTGAGGAAAGGAAAGGAAAGGAAAGGAAAGGAAAGGAAAGGAAAGGAAAGGAAAGGAAAGCTTAGATTGAAGATTGATCGGATCAACTTCAACTTCATTTTTAATCTCAGAGGATTTTTGCTGTGTATGCAGGCAGACATGGGTCACGTGCAAACAGTTCTGACAATAAATATCAACAATCAAGGACTGTTGCTTAGGATCCAATTAAATAGCTGGGCAGCATGGGATCAGATCGGATCAGATTGAAAAGAACAGGGCAGGATGGGATCAAATAGAAGAAACGCCATAAACAAGGATAGCAAGTGTGCAGCTTCAGCTTTCACACAGGTTCACACATGCATTTGTGAACGTTCTAATGCTCCGGTTTGTTTGGAACAGCACACAGACCGTCTAGATATGAGTCATCTTTCACACCTGGTTCAGTGTGATAAATGCTCAAATTCTTTCTGCAGTAATCGTGGACCTGTCATCATTACTAGTGAAGACACCAAAACAGATTATTAGACACCAGAGACTCGAATAATCGACTCATGCTGGATGATGTCAATGCCTCCGTAGGGAAACTGGCTGCGGGATGATGTCATGGGCTCAGTGCTAATCATGTTCAAGGCTCCACATTGGTGTCTGGGAGCCTGATTGGATTGGCGACGAGCTCAATGGATGATGTCATCCATCCCACTTGGCACTGGCCCAGTTGTGCCAGGGGCACTGCCTGTGTGAATGATGAACTGTGCTAATAGCAACACAGTTAGAAGCTGATGCTTTATGACAAGGAGAAAGCCCAACAGAAGAAAGACAGAAGCGAGCTGAAGAAAACGAGAATCGCTTTAGCCGGAGAAGTAGCTTCCTCCAGGCTGTTTTTTGACCTGCTCCAGTTGGTTTCAAATCACAGACTCCTACCTTCCATCATCTAGGCAGCCAGAACACTGTGCTTAAGTCAGAGTGGAGGAATATTATGATAGTGAATCACAGGACAGGCCCTCACAGGCACTGGCATGCTTTTTGTGTCAGCTCGTGCTCCAGCTGGAGGATAGTGTGCATGATTGGTGTTGAGCAGCGAGTGATAGACTGCAAGACACTGTCACAGTTATAAACATTAACGAACACTCACTGTACACTGTTTGTCTGTATCTCTGTCGTTTGTCATGGGAGGCGCAGGACTGACGGAGTCTCAGCCTGCCCTCCTCTCTCGAGTGGCGCTCACCAATCTGAGGTGACAGAGATGGAGATGAAGTGTTTCGGCAGAGAAAACCCATCTGTCACCCTGGCAACGGGAGAGGTAGGAGGGGTATTATCCAGACACACCACAGGCCTGTCAATCAGGCCACCTCCTGGAGCCTCTGGATGTGAAGTGAGAGGATGGAGGGAAGATCAATAAGAAGGTACGGAGAGACGAAGAGGAAACATGACAGATATAATTAGCAAGAACAGGGTAGAGCTTTTTGCTGCAACCTATGCAATGTTGCATTACTCTCTTTACTACTACTTTATTACTCTCTTTTGGTGTTTACACTGCTAGCACAACAGCTCAGGACCGTGGACGGGCCAGGGCTAGTTGGATAGCATGCTTTGTAACGCAATACATAGATGCCATGACTGTTCATTCTGTTGATAATTTTATAGCATTAAGGTTTACAACCAAAATTCTGACATAGACTAAGGTCTTCAGTTACTAATGCGTTGGCTTAATGGCCTTTGGGTATTTGACAACCTAAGAACGAGGCTGAGCAATTGTTTTCTCCAGAAAGACACGCAGGTGACCAAGGTATGCCTTTAAGTAATTTAGCCCCCTACAATGTGACTTTTCAAGTTATGAAAACTAAAGATAAGTTATAACAGTTGAATCTGAATCTGACAAAATAAACAATAAAACCTTTTTCCTCAAGGTTAGGTAAGAGAAGATAAGGCTAAAGGTAAGCATCAAATGACTGAACCTGAGAAACATAAAAAGACAGAAAGTAAGGTGAAAAGAGGAGAACATGCAAAGAGGTGTCAAGGAGATTCAGCGTTCTGGAGAACGAAGGAGAAAGCCAGAGGCAGGCAGTAATAGCCATTCAGTGTGAATGTAAAAAGTTTGCTGCTCTCAATGCATCCTGTAGCCTTTGGGCCATCCTTTGAGCCATGGTGCTGAAAAGATTGAATTGCAGAGTGAGTGACAAAGGACAGAGAGGCAACACATCATTCACGCTGTTTCAATGCACATCCCACTGAGATATCACATGACTTTTAGACTGCAGTTTCTCCTTTGTTGAATACCTTTATTATCGTTCATCATCATCATCAGACATTCACTGACCAGACAATGATCCATTTCTCGTGAAGTGCATCACTATGCAGCCTGAAAAGAGTGTTTCATGGCTGTCAACGGCAGAAGACACAAGTGACGGGGCAGGGGTCACAGGAAACAGAGTGGAGCGGTGGTAGCAGCACAGCAATGTTCAGTTCTTTAATTCTGATCTGCATGTCCGGTATTAAGGAGTTGTCCTGTGGCAGTGCACTTATTCACTCCTCTTGCTCAGGATTTAAGTTGCTTGAGAGCAAGCACGGGGACGAGTGACACGTGTCAGGCAGGGTCATTTGCACACACTCATCTCTGCCACAACATACAGCCAATCCCACACAGATTGTATTGCTAAATGTTTAATGTTGAGATCATAGGAAAAAAGAACCTCAGGTTTCCGAGCGCAAGGCTTTTCATTTCCTGTGTCATTCATTCAGTTGTAACTTAAAAGCAGGTATTAAATATTAATGAACTGGCCCAATGGCTGCATAAGGCAACTGTGTCCCCTAATTCAATCTGAACCTGGAATATTTTGAAAAGAATGGCTGCCGCTGAGACTGACGCTGTGTACAGTGAGTGTTCCAAAGCCTTTAGAGATACATTCTGTCAGTCCCAAAGCCATTGACATGGATTCCTGGAGCTTTGCAGTGACCTTGCGTGAACCAGTCGGTCCTTTATCCCTTCTCTCCATTTCAGTGTCAGCGCGAGACCTGACACATGTCAGAAACTGTCAGGCACGACCATGTCAGAGCAGCGAAAAATAAAACGCACTTGTGCCCTGAAATCATTGGATGCACAAGGAAAACAACAGAAAACATTCATGAAGCTGTTTGGCAAAGCAGAGTACACATCTTTCCCCCTTAGTCTTGCTAAATATTGCAGCTGACACGGATTTGGATCAGTGCTGTTTGCGCGTCTGTGTCTTTGATGAGAAGCATAGACGTCAGACTGAAACATCAAGTAATCCTCATCTCTTGTCTGAAACCAGCTAAGCAGCATTCCTACCTTGAAAATTCTTGACCCTGACTGAGTATGACGAGTATGTAATGTGTGTCTGAGCTTCACTCGCTTAACTGAGACTAACTATTTTTTATTGTTCCTCTCAGATATCCCCAGTGTGGGTGAAATATTTGAAATGTTGTGCACTTGAGCAGAGAGCACATTTCCTCCTATGTGGTCATGTAATCCCATGTGCCCTGCTGATCCAAGAATCACAGGGGCAGTGGAAGGATCCTGTCGCCACCGAAAGAGCTCTATCTTGGGCAAGCTAAACGCAGACAGACCCCTTCGCCCTGGGAACCGCGCAGCCGACATGACGAGGATTACGATCCCTGCTTGAAAAGCTCAGCGTGTGACTGACATCCAGTCCTACGCTGTGTATTACAATAGCATCATTAATTACATCTTCCTCTGTGACGGAATAGCAGGGGTAAGTGCAGTGTGGGAGGATGAGTCCGTGAATAGATTTCGATCCTGCGGTTGTTAAAGACAGGTGGCAGCGCGTGCAGGTGTTGAGAGAAAACTCGTGGCGATAAAGCCTTTTGCATACGCCCCCTCAGACTAACACTCTACGCAAGGTTCAAGATGTCACACTGAATCACCAAGACCTCTCCTACCACAGCCATTTAAACGAAACAATCGCAATCACTTTCTTCTTCTTTCTTCGGCCCCATTCTGTCAAACATCTGTGCATTCTTTTGTTGTTGGCAGCAGACCTTCAGACCCCTTTTACTGCGCTGCAACTATTGTGCTGAGCTAATACAAATTTACAATCTGTTGCGGACGCTGATGGGAGGAAGAAGAAAGGTCTACCAACATGTGGCATACAACCCAAGGTTTCTAAGATACACGTAAAAAAACTGAGACATGACCTAGATTTAGATTTACTTTAATGGGAGAACAAACTTACTACTTTGCCATAATTGGCTTCTATTGATATCTATCTATGCTCTTTGTCTTGAGTTCCTGTTATGTATCAGGATTGTCGAGCAAATCAAATTTTGAAGGAAACACCTGATAGCGTCTTGATTACTGAATGACTGTTTGCCGAACAGATTGCCCGGTGACAGTGAAGTACTTCTTGGCATGGCAGGCCTGTCAAGCTTTATATTGCTCCACATGCAGAAGTGGAGTATGGAGTATTGTCAAAACTTCATTGAACCCAACTGAAAAGCGTACGCAGTCTCCACAAACGCCGCCGATAACTGGGTTTTCAATTCAGCAACTGCTGAAGCTGCAGCCCATCTGACTTCCTTATACCTGTCTGCTGCTTCGAGAGACCCCTTGGCCAACCATAACCCAAAAAGCATCCTTCTTCAGTTTCCTTCATTGTGATGTCCGAAAGCATGTCCTCATGTCAACACCGCAACAGGAACCAATGATCTGCTGATCATAGCTCCAACTAGCTGCCTCCACAGTGTACGCTTTGAGCACAGCCTACTTCGATTTCTTTGACCCCGACTCCAGAACCAAAGGCCTAAGGGACTTCACAGGCAAGATCGGCCATGTTAGCCCCACTACTTGTTTCAGTTCAACAGTCTGTCTGGAAGCCTCCCCTGCCATCTGACCCAACTTACCAACTTATCTGCTCCTCTCTTCGACAAGGTGTCCAAGTCTATAGACACCAGGTCTGATGATGTGACCACAAAGTCAGTCATCAGTCTTCGGCCTTAAGTGCTTTGGCATCAAGAACATTTATGAACCACCTCGTGCTTCAACATGTTGTTTGTTATGGCCAACCCATGGCTGCTCCGGTTCAGATCAGGCAGGCAGTTCCTCCTGATCATTCCCCGCCGGGTTTCTCCGTCGTTGCTAACGTGAGTGATGAAGTCTCTCGTTAGAATTTGCCCTATCCCTGAGTCGCTCTCCACGGTTATCACTGTGAGCTGTAGTGTTCTGACTAAGAAAAGAAAGCTTGACAGATATAACAACGGTAACTAAGGGAGCCACGTCTTAGCAACAGTCAGTTGCACTTTGGTGATGACTGGATATCTGAAGTGTTCTCTTCACTCAGTGTTGATGCTGATGCTGACTGGACTGAGGTCCGGTGGTGTGGAGTGGAGAAAAACACCTTTTCTCTAAGTGCAAAGCAGTAAACACTCGTAGCGGGGTCGAAAATACTTGTGACATTAACTCCAGGTCATACTGTCCCGAACTTCTTTGTCTCTAGCCTAGAACACAGTATTCTGGCTCTTCTGTGGGTCTTTCAGTCCTCGCTATTGTGTCTCCTCAGTCCTCGCCACTTTCCAGATTTGCCTGCCAGAAGGCGGGGGGGTCCTATGGCAGGGGGTGTCAGACAGCACTCCCTTTCCTCCTCACCCACCACAAAAGAGTGCTCTCGTTTTGTCACCTCTTTCTGTGTATGCCCCTTATCTGAAAGGGGAGACATGGGACGGGTGGCTACAAACTGAGCCATTTGCCTGAGGAGACAGAGAGGCGCCTGGGGAAAAGGAGACTGATTGGCCAGGGTAGCAGACTAGTCTTGAATCTGGCAATAACAACACTTTGGCCAGTTCTCACTCCTCACAAGTTGCAGTAGACGTACAAATGACAGACAGCAAAGGTCTCTCAACTCGTAAAGGAGCGCAGTCTCCAGGAATCTGTCCTGCAAATTCTTTGAGCTCCCTTTTCATGCTTTTCAATATAGCTATCTGTCTCCTGAATGCCTCTTCTCTCTTTCCTCCCACTCGTCCTCTGGCAACTAGTTGTCTGTTCATCCTGCCGTGCAGAGGGGGGACTTTTTCTGAACAGTCTCTCGCAGAACATCCTCATGTTACATTACAGGCCTTCTTCCTTGACGGTTATGACCAGTTTTTTTGTCACATGCAGCAGGATTAACAGGGTCTAACTGCACAGCACAGTGTGTTTTGTCATTAAATCGAAAACCTAATTTGTTTAGTAGAAATTATAGTCCCATTTTGAAGTGATTTATTTTTTGTAAAATATGCAAAAGTCTTTTTTATGTTGCGCTGGTACATTTTCAGTGGCATAAATAGTGTTATAAGTATGCTGCTGGCAAGGCATGGTGGGTCCTGCAGGAGAGCCAAGGAAACGGGGTTGTCAGGGAAAGACAGAGGGAGAGAGAACAGACAGAAAATAGCCACTTTTTTATTTTCTGGGGAGAGATTCTTAAGCTTTGTGTCAGACAGTGCTGATTACAGAGACTCCTGCATGTAAACCCACTTGCATTTCTGCAATGTCACCTCCACTGCTACCAGCTACCTTTGCTGCTGCATCCTCTGTCTGGCCAGGGGAATTTGCATAGCCACATTTCTGAAAATGGCTTTATCATTGTGTCAACGGCTGCTGCAGTTTCTGTGAAGACTATATTTGTGAACACAGTATTCTCACCTATGCTGGCTGTTAGTGCTTGATCTGATCTGTAACCGTCAAGTTTTATTAGCAGCACTTCTCTGGGATGATGTTCCCTGGTGCCGGCACCAAGCAACAGCTTTTGGTGAGCGTTATATACTGCATGCAAATGATTTTGAAGAAGAAAAAAAGTAGGGGAAAAGCAAACAGACTTTGAGTGTGAACGCTGCAATCAGCATCTGTCACTGATACTGTTGCAACACCTTCTCTGTATAATGTGAGCCTGCGAGGGCAGAGTGGGGAGCAGAGGCGATGTGAAACATTTGAATGCGCCTGTGTCTGCTTCCTCTGCCGTTCTAGAAAAGCTGTTTGGAAACTATAACAAGAGCCCTTCTCACATGCGCCGGGGCAGCACAACGCTCTGTTGTGCAATCATTAGCTGAGGCTTCTGTTCAAGTGAGTACACAGAAACACACACAAGATGAAACTAACCTAAGAGACTGGTGAAGATTAGAGAGGCGGAGTGAGTGTCTGGATGTCTGAAACACTGACAAACATCCTCATAACACAAACTAACCTCAGCGCCTCAAACATATGCTGGAGTTTGCCACGTGGTTGCCTCATATGATGGCTGAGTCATTGTTGTGTTTGTGTGCGTGCTTGCATTATTCACATCAGTTCACATGGTCACACTGTGGGGAATCGCTCTCCTATCTGGGGAAAAACCCTTTGTTGCAGCAATCATTGAGGCTTTTGGTTCTGGGTCGTGTGTTGGGTTTGGACATTTGACAGTTAAAGGTTTATTACATTAAATGTGGTCCTGGAGCAGGGTTTTGTATCAAACTTTCATACTTTTGCGGCACTGACTAAATTGCTTCATTACTATCATGCTTCAACAAATGTCTTGTCATTAGCCACAAAATTTCAATACCAAAGAATGAGCCTATAAGCATGCAGCAGGCTTGTTGTTCCGAGATCCAACAGTGTTTTTGATTGGCTGTCTTGAGGCACACAACAAAAAAACACGTGCGCGTATGTGTAATGTATACTTTGGTTTAAACAGATTTCATAAAGTTGGTAGTGAAAAAAAAAACTGACATTTTTTGATGACACCCAGCCCTATCCTGAAGATACCTTTGAACATTTCTGTTAATCGTGATAACACTCTTCACAACAAGTTAGTTGCTGAAATCTGGGATTTGTAAAAAGTCCAATAGGTCAACTGACACGAGCAGTTTGCTGTTCATACAGATGTTAAAGAAACCCCAGGTCAACCCAAGACAAAACAAATGAGATAAGAACATTTAAGGATGAGTCAGAGAGTGAAATAGCATGCACACATGCTGGGTGACTCTCAGCCCTCACTGTTGCAGCGGCCCCTGCACCTGCTTCAGTGCCTGTGTGTGTGTGTGTGTGTGTGCGTGTGTGTTTAATAGAGGGAGAGAGTTTTATCTCTGTCCTCTGCTGCAATGTCAGACACATCCTTTCCCTCATCCAGAGGACCCAGCAGCAGGCGTCGAAGCTCCAGGGACAGCAGTTCACAGAGCCCCTCGTGGCTCGACAAGGACCTTTACCACCGAGCATCTCATGCGCTTAATTATTTCTCTCTCTGCCCATCTCTCCCTTTACTTCCCCTCAAATTAATTACTCCCCTCCAATAACTTACCCCTCAACCTCACAACGAACACAGCGACAGCAGCAGCCAGTGTAATAAGAAGCGTCACCCTCCGCTCCCTTAACCCGTCGTCCCAGCTTCTCGTCTCCACTCAGTGGGGATGTTCTGGATGTTCCCCCATTGTTGTTTTTGAATCAGGTTAACGCTAATAATTGACTATGTTTTTAATGGAAATACAGCCGGGCTCTGAATGTCACAGACTCATTTCCATATTCAGAGATGGCCCTTTCGTTGGAGGGCCACGGTCAGCAAGTGTCACTCAGGATGAAGAGGGTTCGCCTCGGGATTACAAATGAAGAGAGTGCTCATTGTTTCTTGCAATCTGCCCACGACTGTTTGGATAACCTCGCTGGTCCAACACTTGTGTATAATGGGCTGACTCACTAGCTGACAAAAGGACAGTTTTGAATAATATATTAGCGTCTCAGTTTTACCCTTTTCCATTTGCTTTGAAATCAGCATGGCCTCGCGGATTAAAAGGCTCATTGGTGATCACACTGTTTGCATTTTCTTTTTACAAGGTTAGCGACTAACATACACCCCAAATACATGGAGCAGATGTGCAATGCACTGAAATGGTACTGTCTTCACAGTTCAGTCAGGTGAAACAAGAACACAATCTATAGTGCTGTGAAATGAGAGAAAGTGCCGGGAGCATTAGAGATATGAGACTCTGTGTGTGTGTGTGTGTGTGTGTGTGTGTGTGTGTGTGTGTGTGTGTGTGTGTGTGTGTGTGTGTGTGTGTGTGCGCCAGACAAGTGAGAGAAAGTCTACTATTGCTTTACTACTGCTTGCCCACAGCAACATCAAAACGTGAGATTCAATAAACTACCGGAAATCGAAGTATCCTTCAAAATAAAAGCTGCGCGATATTATACAGCACACTGGTAGAAATTTTAGCACTGGCTGCGAATATAAAGATGGTGATTAATTTGTCTTCAGGAGAGACATTTCTAAAGGTAAAGTGGCCACTCACCTCCGGACCCCAGACCCTCAAACCTTGGGTTACGTGGTTAACAAACTTGTTTGGCTATAGGCACTAAAAGACTACAGTTTCCAGATGAAACAAAAACGACATGAACTTTGAAAGTAACCCTGCATTAATCTAGTCAAAAAAAGCAGCTTTAATCAGCTACTCTGTTATTTAAGATTTTAAAAAATATATATTTTTTATTTCACTTTTATCTTACCGTGAGGTCTCATTGTGATCAAGATCTCTTTTATAGTAGAAACCTGGCAAAAAAGAAAATAAATCAAGGACAGCACTCCCGTTAAACTGTTTAATTCTGTTACAATATTAAACAGTTTAATGGGAGTGTTGTCCTTGGGTTATTTTCTTTTTTGCCTAATTGTCACAATCAGGATTCAGCACCCCGCATTCAAGTTATTACATGGGTCACAATAGGAAGCTGGCTGAGGTCGCAACCCTACAACAATACAATAAAGCCTATAAAACATGATACACCCACATTACATTAGATTACACAGTGCTTTGGCAATAAAGCAAAAGGCGGAAACTAAGGAAGACAATATTACAGAACAAACACTCAACAGTCAAGCTAAACAAAAGGAAGCCAGTTAAAACAAGGAGGCAGAGCAGAAAATGTAAAAACACAAAAAGTCAATGTGAGCCATTACATGTGATAAGAACAAAAAAAGAAATGAAAGTGATAAAACAGGCAAAGTCACAAAAAGAAAAGAGAGCGAGAAGGAAAAAAAGTAAAAGTAACAGAAATAAATTAGTTCACATGATGTTGCTGGTGGCGTCAACAGCCTGTGGTGTTCCAGGCCCTCTCTTTACCATCCACAGAAGAGGTTGCATCCCGTGCGCGTCCTTGTGTCTTATTTTGAAAATCCGCCGCGGAAATGTGAACTGACTGTGCCTACTTGACCGGTGAGCGAGTAGTTCCCTCTCCTCACCTCCGTCTGATCACTCGCTCGGAGGACGTGTGGATGTGCTGTGCGGTCCGCGGTGTCTCTCGGTGGCGCAGGACAGGACGGTCGCCACGCCTTCAGGGACGCGCTTCTCCACGGCGTCAGCTCTCCGCTCGTGTCGTCCGGAGCCTTGACATTTTTTTTATGACAAGTGACTTTTTTTTTTTTTTCCTTCTCTCCTCTTAACATCAACCGGGCTGTGCCTCTGGAGTCCGCCTCGCACTTCTTCCCCGCTGATGCCACTTGTGCTGTTTTGATTTGGGAATATCCGGAGTTGTTGATTTGACGTCGGATACACGCCGGGATCGAAGATGGGGATCGAGGTGTAGTGCTGGTGAGTACCGTGATGGAAAGCAAGGTTAACCCCACTACTCCAATATTAGCATATTAAGATTGCGCTCACGCCCACAGCCTGAGTGCGTGCGCGCGCGTCGGTTTGTGTGTATCTGTGTGCGCGTGCATGCATGCGTGCGTGAGAGGTGTCAGAACGCCTCACGAGCAGCGGGGTCTGTTTACCGTGACTGGAGCTCTGTGTCGTCACGGCTCGAACTTTACTAGCGACAGCGGTGATGACATCATAATCGAGATACCGTGGCGCCCGCGCGCATCACTTTACTACGATGAGCGCATCATCGCGGACCCGAGGCGTGAGTCAGCGGCGTCCTGCTCCGTTTAAAGGGCGTGTGAGGGGACCCGGCGCACACTGCGTCCTCTGCCCTCACAGGAGAGGAGAGGAGAGGAGAGGAGAGGTGTCAGATACTGTAACAGTCGATGGACAAGCGCTGAAAACAAAGACAGCAGCCGCTGATAACTGGGACCGATCTCATGCTCCTGCAGTTCTGTTGTTGACACGGTTTGGTTCACTGTGGCGCAAAACCTCATCTCGCCGTAATCGTGTGATTGTTAACGTGGGAGTAAAGATTGTGTGTGAACTGACTGCTGATTTCTCTCAAACCCCCCCCCCCCCCCACACACACACACACCACCCGGCTCTCTTTGTCAGTCCAGCCTCTGCGTATGTAAATTCAAGTCCTGTGTATTTGTTGTTGTGTTTCTCCGCACACACGCAGAGGCAGGGCAGGATGAACAGGTGTGGCACTGTTGACATTTTCTGTTTTTTTTTCTTCTTCTTTTTTTTTTTTTTTTTTCTTGTAGTAGAGAAAAAAAAATCTGCATCATCCGCTTAAGAATCAAAAGAGCCAGTAAGGAGCATTCTTCACCTGAAGGCTTGGGTGAAGAAGGATTTGCCATGTTTCCCCTGGCAGCTTATTGCCAGGTGCGTGAAAGTAAGACCGGCTCTCGTCAGAAGAAAACCAGTTAGGTTGGGGAGAAATTCTAGCCGGGGATGTTGATCACCAGTGAAGCCACTGCTCCTTCTTCTTCTTCTTCTTCTTCTTCTTCTTCTTCTTCTTCTTCGTCTTCTGCACCTCCCAGCCCCACCTCCACCCCCACCCTTCAGCAGTGAAAGTGCTGGAGTGGGTCATCACATTTCGTGACCGAGCCGCAGCAGCTCCTCTCAGCTCCTTTTTAACACCTGCCCTGCTGCATCTTTATTTACCCTTACCCGCTATTTGGGATTCAACCCTTGGAAAATGTGTATTTGCTCACCCTCAGTGGCAGTAAGTGCTTCTGGGGTGAAAAACAAACCTTTTCTGCTCAGTGCTTGCTGAAGGAGAGCTCCCTTATGGCTGGCTGATTTCACTTCCTGTACCGTCATTTGATAAGCACCCCTTTGACTTTGTCCTCCACTGATCAAGACCCTCTTCAGCCCCCTTTGTTCCACCTCTTGAGCTCGCTCTGTTTTGGTGCCCGCGAAGCCTCGCTGCCCTCGGCAATAGATTGGATTTCATTTGAAATGGCAGCTTGAACTAACGGTACAGTAGATACGGGCTGCGAAGGCATGACTCACCCACGAGGAAGGGGGGCCTGTCGGACAAGTCTGCAGGTACGGACACGGGAGTCCGGCACACGTTCCCTCCAATTCAGGCCGAGTCTGCGGAGGATAACAGGTGTGCCGTTAATGAGGCCAATCGTTTGTTCTGTCGTGAGAGTGAGAGAGGCGACTTCCCAGAGAGGTGCAGAGTGTGCGTTTGTGGGGAGCGAGGGAGAGAGAGAGAGGGCAGGGTATGTCTGGGGCAGGTCGACAGGGAGGTAAACACACAGTAGCTGAGCTGTTAGTCTGGTAGCAATGACAGCTTTATCACCACCGCAAGGTTTATGACTGTGTGTGTGTGTGTATGGGGGAAGGGGCTTGTGTGTGTGTGTGTGTCTGGGGGAATCATAGATCACACGCTATTCTACGCTACAGACATGACAGAATTCCACTACCGGCTTGTGGCGGAGCAGTCAAAACAGGAATCCGCCACTAAGTCCTGCTGGAGACTCCGTTTACCCCTGCGCGGCGAATCCGCCCAGTTTAGATTTTCGTGATTGTTAAACACACGCACACTCACCTGGAAACCCTCCTGCGCTGGATGTACAGATGAATGTTGGCAGAGAGGGGAAATTCTTTAGTTCTTCTTTTTTTTTTCAATTCGGAGAAGGCTTCCTCGGGAAATTACATAACAGAAACAGAAACATAGTGAGGAAAAAAAAAACAAATTGTGAAGAGGAAAGCTTTTCATTTCTGTTAATGCATCATCTAATCTGCTAAAAAGGGGAAATCACCAAAGTTCTCTTTGCAAGAGTTAGATTTCCTCCCAACCAGACATAAACAGCCCCTCAGCCCCAGGAGGGCTCGATTGAAAAGAGGGACAGAAGAGTGTGATGGCCTGCGCACCTGACAGGCCTTCTGATGTCCTTTGGCGACTGGGCAGCTTTGCCGCTGACACCGGGATGATGAGAGTGATTTCGGCGACAGGACGTGGCAGACGGGGGATCACATGTGGAATCGCTCTGTCACAGCCGGCCGAGAGAGAGAGAGACAGAGAGAGAGAGAGAGGGGGAGGAACAAGGGATTCTGATGGAATGAAAAGAGGGGAGAGGGGGTGTCGCAGTGGGGACCCAACAGGCATCTAATTACCTCCCAACAGGAGCCTTGACTCCATGGAAACACTCTGCGCTGTCCAGAGACTGCTCCTAGCTGCCTCCACATGGCCTGCATGCTGTCATATGGGCAGCAGCTATTGACTGGCCTTGTCTTTATGGATCGGCGGGGTCGAAATAAGAAATGGAAGATGATTAGATCCCTGGTGTGTTCAATTAAACCGCCGGACTCAGTATAGATTACACCAGCAGCTGTAGGCTCCAGGTAATGAAACCTTTCCCCATGTGAACATTATGTTTTATCAGAATTCAGTTAGGTTCATCAGGTCGGAGAAATATAGCCTTAAAATACTATTTTGAGGGCTGGATCGCGATACATGATATATATCTCAATATTTTTAGGTCAATATGTCGATTTATAATATTGTATCGCAATAAGAGTAGAATGTATTATACTGCCCAGCCCTCGATCACAGCTTTGTCTACCCTGGGGAGTTTTTGGCCACTAGTCGTGCATATGACCAACATTTTGAATGGGAGGGTTTCGATTTTGTTTGTGCCGTCCAAACACACTCCTTCCACTGTTTTAAAGCTACTCAACTGATCAACAGGAGCACACAGCAATCCACCACCAACCAAAGACGGTGTAGATGAGGAACACTTGCTGATAATAAACATTAATATACATTGTTGGATGTTTGACGAGGAAGAGATTAGCTGCAAGCTGGTGAGCAATGTCTATTCTGAACCACTATTGTCTACTTCAGTGACATCAAATTCCACTTTAAAAACAGGCTGTTGATGTCAGCATTCAGTGGTTAATTATGGTGGGAAAATATTGACATAAATAGCACCATCATGCCCACTGGAAAGTCCCCCGATAATCTGTGAATGCTACGCTGTTGCTGCAATTGATAGAACAGCTCATCTCGGACAAAAGTCCACGAGTCGAAGGTGTGAATGCGTCTATTTCCTATCGCGGGAATGTACCGTGTTCTTGCTTGGCGACATTATGTGCGTGAAAGCTCTTCGTGTCCAAATGTCAACATGAAGCCACTTGTTGCGGACTAATGGAGCATGTATTCTGACCTTTAGTCCGCCTCTAATCTCATCAAAATACATGAGCCGCGACTTGCGACCAGTCCAGGCCGAGTGATCCCTCAATACTAATTAGTACGCCCCGACATCATACATCAGCAGTGACACACCGCGTGGCCCTCGGCCCGTGCTGGTTGTAATGACCAGATAGATGTGCTTTAACGGGGAAGGAGGCAGCCATGATGAAATTAGTAACGTCAGGTTATTAGATTTGCATCTGTTGCCGTCTCGCTCATTAGTTTGCGGCGGTTATTGTGAAGGTTTGACTGTGAGTAATACAATGCTGAGTGGGCGTTTGGATGAACAACCTAATTTCACAAAGAGCTTAAAGGACTATTAAGGTAGCTGCACACAGGCATTGTTTCATTCAGCCTTTCTGTCTGGATGCTCTTAATCACTCCACTCTCTGTTTTTTTTTTTTTTTTTTCCCCCTTCCTGTATTCTTCCATTCACTTGGCAAGCTGGTAATTCCTCATAAGTGGCACTTGAGGCAAAATTATGCCTGTTTGGAGGCAAAATCACTCTTATCCAGCCCCCATCGAAGGAGCGTCGCATCAGGGGTGGTTGTAAACTGGAATATTATGAATAATACATGACTGTTTTTTGAAGCATTATGACCATTGTGAATGACAGATTTAGGGCACTCAAGGCCCAGACACGTGGAGCGTCTCCCACTTAGAGCCAATCTGTGCTCGGTTCCAATTATCTCTGAGCAACATGATAGATTGCCCAGACCCATCGAATGTCACAGACCTTCAGTTCATAAGTAGAACACCGTTTCCATCCACTCCGAACAGGGGATATAGTTTTCAGAAGTGTTTTTTTTTTTTGGTTTTTTTTCCGAACATGTGAAGTGGTTTGAAAGAGATGTCAGTGGATAGTGGTGCTCAACCTGTAAGAGCACACACTCGCTCTCAGACAGATGGTTTTGTATAACACTGATCCTGTTTTTGTGTGAATGGAAATAGCCAGGTCTCCAAGTTTCATAAAATAAAGTGTCAGTGGTCTTGCCACAAAGCTTTTTTGTTTTTGTTTTTCCTTTGCGTTCTACAAAATGTCTGCGTTCAGACGACATCACTTAGAAAGACTACACCCGCCAGTAGTTGGTGCCACGCGCCTGCACACAACCGCTTTCTTCTTCAGAGCAGTGAGTACAAACAAACAAGAAGACGATTGTGAACACACGTTCAAAAACCAAATGGTTTCATCTGGATGGACGTTGAAGTGGGGTTGTTGCTTTGGAAGAGCTGTAATGAAGCTCGGTAGTACGTCGTTGGTGTTATTGTTGCCACTCGCGGACGGCTATTTGACCGAAAAGCGTGGTGCACGTGCGTGAAGTGGGGCGGTGATGCCACCGTTTTCACAGGATCCTGGCATTGCGTGTTTACATGGCAACAGAAGGGGCGGCGGTTTCAAAAGTTTGCGCTCTAAGACCCCCGTGTGAACGAACGGCCAAAACACATCAACAGCAGTTCACTGTTCTCTGTTGAAAGAGTTTCTGTGTAAACAGCCTCCTGCTCTGTTTGAAACGTGAGAAAACACGGAACTTGAGCCTCTCGGAGAACAGTGGGACAGATGGCTGTATTCACGGCGAGGGGATGACTTCACTTGGACTTAGATACACTTTGACCCCTTTTTCACGAGCGCACATACAAACAGAAATGCTCGCATGCACACATTACTGTGTCCCAACTCGCTCAGGAATGAGGATGGCTGCACACATGCACAGGGTGTGTTCACGGAGGAGAATTCCCAGTCAGCTTTACATTGGGGCTGATGGAGCTGGTGTGTGTGTGTGTGTGTGTGGAACAGGTGCCAGGATGTCAGGGTGACCCCTACACACACTACAGGGGGATTCCAATGTAAGGGATTTGGGAAGTGTGTCCCTGCTGATCACGTAGTGTGATTCCCATCTTCTCTACCACAGCGAGAGGCTGGGGAATGGGTGGGGAGCTGGAATGCCTGGACGGTAACTCAATCCTGTGAGTTGGCTGCTGTGTGGGTGCAAGTGTGCATGCATGTGTTTTCTTTTTTTTTTTTTCAGGCCACAATGAGCTCATTTGTTTTCAGCTGCACGCACACACACCATTAACCGACAGTAGTGCGCTAGTTTGGTTTTGCTGCGACGCGCGCGGCGACATATGTGCGGTATTTTGCGCTCTCTCTCCCCGCTGTCAGCGGTGCCAGGCATTCACCGCGCAGCTCCGCAGCCAGATTGGCTCGGGCCCCTGCACCTCGGCATTCAGTCTGGACGCCAATACACTTTTAGGCCTCCTGTTGAGACTAGGGATGATGGTAGGGGCGGAGGGCCAAGAAGCCACCCATGCCAGCAGCTCCCACTGGGAGAGCAGGCTGCTGCAGGGCCATCTGCACAGGCGTCCTGACTGGGCTCTTTGGAAAAGTAGGGCGTGGAGAGGGAGCTGGAGGAGGAGGGGACGAGTGGAAGGGAAAGGGGGGAGTCAGGGGCTGGAAAACAAAGCCCACGCCATCATGGGAGCACTCCCATTATTTTCGCTCGTCGCATCATTTTCCAGCTTTCAAAGAACGCCGGCAAAATTTAGGCCAGCGCCGTAATACTCTGAGGCACACGAAACAGTGTCAGGACCAAAAATATGTGCGCGGCTGCTTTTTCAGAGCGTAGTCCCAAAAATAGATGAAGCGAAGTGTGAACTGTAATGTGTTGAAGGAGCGAACATGTGGATCCAAAATTAGAAAGGAGGTGTTGGAGTATGTAAATGAGTTGGAAAAAACCTAGACTGTCTGCGCACTACCCTCGGGGGGAGTATCACCCTACCGCGCTCCTACCCACCCGCCACATCCCACCTCTCTGTCCTGTCTCTGCCATCTTATTCTTAACACTCACCGCACCCGAGAGCAAGGTAGGGGGTGCAGTCTTTACCCCAACTCTTTTCACTGCAATCACTGAAACCAGGAAGCTACTGCAGAAACGAAAACAAAAACACTGCTGCAATACTCTCACCGGATATTTGCTGTTGCTTAGCCCTGACGACGTGCCGCTCCTCTAAGAATAGCATTGCATCACATCTTGGTTTCGCTCCGGCTTTGTGCGGTGTTTCTCAGTATTTGATACGCCGCGTATCCTTTCAGTCAGTTCGACATAAGCAGTCCTAATTCCTAAGAATACATTTAAAAAAAAACCCTATGAAAAGAATAACCAAAAGTATTTTTATATTTTGACACTTACTGAGAAGCAGACGGTCCACCCAGTACAACACATAGCCGCCGCAGTTCAGAAATCTTTTTCTTTTTTCTTTTTTTTTTTTTTTTTTTAATGATCCATGAAATGATCTAGCCTGTTTCTGCGACTATAAAAAGCATATGGGTCTGGAGTATAGACCTGCGGGCAAGTACCTTGTCCTTAACTTTCATTTTGGGTGATGATGAATCGACGGTGCCCGCAGAGCCAGTGAATCAAAGCCAGCTGTGACGGCCCTAATGGATCTTCTCAAGCCTTTTTTTTTTTTCTTCTTCTTTTTTAAATGTCCCTAACTAGCAGATAAAGCCTCTACTGTATGCGTTGAAACCAAGCCAAGCAGCAGAGCATTGTTACAACAAGGGTGACTTTATCTCCAAGGAACCTCAACTCTTCACCTTTGACCTTTGATTCCGTAATGATGAAGGTCAGACGGTGGTTTGACTTCCTCCTCCGACTTAAAGGAGAGCCGCGGCGAATGCTGATCGCCCTGATCCATTAACTCCTCGGTCGCAGAAGTGATTTGTCAGCAGCTAGGTGTCCACACACACACGCACACTTAAGTAGGTGTGAGTAATACCATTTATGTGGTGGAGCAGGTTTTACAGAGACCGAGGTGGAAATAGATACTAGAAGAAAGAGACTGCTGGGTTGTGTCAGGAATGCCATTGTTTCATTAACACACACACACACACACACACACACACACACAGCTAGACAGTCAAGGGTGCTGATAAAGATTGTGTGTCTCCAGACAGTGCCATTCTGTTAATCATGATAGAACAAAGCAGCCGGATCCCCTGATGGCTACGATAACTGCCTGACAGAACCACAAGACAAAACACACACAGCCACACACGCTCGCGCACGCACACACACACACACACTCACAGGCACGCACACACACACGCATGCTGCAAGGGCCCTGAACAATGACACTCCCCCAGCTGTCTAGACGGAGCGCAGGGCTGCCGTTGGCTAGCTGCTGGAGATCTCAGGGGGGATTAGTGCACACACCACTACACTCACCTGTTCTCAGCTGCTCGTTTCTCAGTGTGTGTTTTCATGCGGCGTTGATACAATGTGACAGGCGCAGAGGGATCTGGGTGGATCATGAAGTATGGACAACAAGTTTGGAGGACAGATGTGGAGGACTTCCTGGTCACATTTTAGGAAAAAACAGCGGCGTAGGCAATATGGGAGTTTGTAAAAAAGGCAGTCAAACACGACATTACCCCTCGGAAGTACCTGTACGGTTCTGTTCACATTCATAAGTCATATCTGAGTCACAAGACGTGTTCGGTTCGTTTGTCTTTTGTCTCGACGATCTTTGAGTTCACGAGAAATGATGAATCACAGCCGAATGTCATCAGTACAGATGTCAGCAGAACCAATAACAGCATTGGAATCTATTGGAATCTCACATTGACGAACGATCGAATAGTTTTTTTCCTACCATGGTGTTAAGGTGATTCCAACTGACTTACTATCACAACTAATTATTGTGTTTTAATGGTGCAAAATGGGGAAAAGAGATCGGAATTTATGTGTGATTGTCAACGAAATGATTTTGGAATGGGTTCCCAGGAAGCCCAGCTGGTAGAGCGTGCGACCACCACGTAGAAGCTTTGTCCTCGCTACAGTGTCCCAGAGTGTGAGTCTGTCCTGTGGCCCTTTGCTACATGTCACGTCGCCTCTCTCCCATCCCGTTTCATGTCATCTCTAAGCTGTCCTATCAAAATAAAGCCATTAAAAAAAAATACAAATACATAAATAAATAGCGGTATTATTTTTTGTCTTAGTTCCCATCTTCTTTGTATCAGTCTTAGTGAAAACCAGGCTAAGCGTGACACACTCACACACTGATGACCGGCCTGTCATGACATGACCACATCTGTAGAGGAGTTACCTGGCTGACATCTGACTGTGATGTATCGGCGGTGATGAAACGATGAATCAGAGCCGCAGAAATGCTGGAGGCAGGAGAGGGGAGAGCGGAGGAGGAAGCAATTGGGAGAAATAAGGAGAGTGAAGATTATCACACACGATAGAGGAAATCATTGACAGTGTGGGCACGTAGGATAACACTCTCACTCACTCCCATACATAAATGAATACCAACACACTGGCAGCAGGATCTGTGTGCGTGTGTGCGCGCGTGTGTGTTTGTATGCATGAGATGACTCACAGATAAACTCCTGGATTTAGTCGCACACACTCTCCTCGAAGCTGAGCCGACTTTGACTTCCTGTCAGCGCCATCACAGAGGAAGTTTCTCCCAGTCGCCATAATTTTTACCTGCTGCGTCCGCGGGCTTGTTGAATTTGTCCGCGTCTCAGTTTATACGTCTCTGTCCGTCTTCTCTGTGGCTGCATGTTGTAATCCAATCTAGAGGATGGTCGCGGCAAGGAGACCCCAGGCTTACCCTTTTTTGGAGCCTAATCTAGACGGTGACAATTTTTTTTTCCCCCGGAGGAAAACAGCTCGAATGTCGTTTAAAGGGAATTTCAATCTAGGATTTTAAATTATAGTAATGGTGCTTTTCAACTGAGGTCCCTTGCGAATGTGTGCCACTGCAAAACTAGACGAATAAAACGCTTTCTCAAGTTGACGGCGGTGAGAAACACATACAAGCCCGGGCATATTTTCAGACTCAGGTTAAACACGACATCCTCTCACGCTCACTTTTTAACAGAGCAGGGCGCAGTAGAGTAACCACGGTTCTACTGTAGCTCTGTGTAGCACGCAGGAAGACGTCGACATTGTTAAACCACGACATATATCACAGGAGACGTGGCTGTGAGTGTCAGCGGCGTGAGTAGGAAGGAAGGCTGTGGAAGCGCCCTTGCAGAACAACTCCCCAACCCCCTAACCCCCCCCCCCCCCAACCCTGATGTGCGCCTGTCCACGCGTGTCCTCGTGTCTAGTTGTGTGTGCGAGTGCATGAATAAGAGCTCATGTGTAATAGAACAGGGAGAGGACAAAGGGAAACTGAACCCGCCACGCAGGCAACTTGAGACGCGGGCGGCACTTCTGCATGCTAGTGCGCGCTTGACCTTTCACCCCGGGGACCCTCGACGCGCCAGGGACAGTTTATCAAGGCGGCTGATAGGCGAAGTGGGGGAAGGGAACCTGAAGGTCACCAGAGGATGAAATGACTGCGGCAAAGGTGGACCATTCCTAGGTTTCCTTCAGTGATTTAGGACGATGGCAGATATGGCCGGAGCACGGCGTAGTGCCATTTCTCAGATTTGAACTCCCTGTGAAATTGTGTTATTTCTGGTGTTTTACGCGTTATTAAGTTAGATAGCTGAGCTCTGGGTTTCTTTTCCACCTCTCTCCTGCGTTACTTCCCTATTTCTGTCAGAATCAGCGTGTATATTGGCGTGTACAGATGCTGGCCCTGCACAGGCTGCTGTCAGAGCCGCAAACACCTGGAAGAATATCGTGTTTACATCCAAAATAACTTCCTGCGCGTCGCTCAAAGCCTGTCAGCAACTGGGTTCGCTGCCTTTCTCGTTGACTCCGGCGGGCAGAGAGGCTTTGTGCTGCTGAAGTCGCCTCAAGGCTCCCAGAGACTGCAGTCATCCCTGGTGATGACGAGTGATTCAGGTAGACGCAGTTCAGGCAGTGAGAGCAGGATCAAAGAGTGTGGTATTTCCGTCTACAATGTTCCATTGCAGTTAACCAGTGTGATCTGTTTCCTCTACCTTGCCATTTTGCAACTTGTCCCCGGAGGAGGGACGACATGTAGGTGACATTAAGGTTACGTTGAGAGATGACGATAATTGCGCCCCGACGACCACAATGCTCCCTGTTTTTTTGTAGTGTCTCTACTCGAGCATGAAATGCTTCTTTTCCACTACTGCTGCATTGTTGGTCCGTTGAGGCAAGGAGTGTGTTGAATTTTTAAAACGTGTAACCCAAAGCATTCTTAAAGGGGAAAGACATACAGGGCAGCGACGGAGGCCGCACCATCGCTTTCAGGCAGCAGTCTCAGTTTCGACTGACTGACCCACATTTTGGTCCTCTCCTCCGTCTTGTGGACGTGGGTGACGGGGGGGCAGCTGCTGGGGAGGTATTCCCTGTCCTCCAGCTGGATGGGACGAGTGTGTCGCCGCTGGAGTGAGAGTGAATGGGAGTCGCTGCGTGAGGAGGATGAACAGAAGAATGATTTTTTTAAAAAGTATGTTCGAGAGTGTGTTCAGACTCAATAAGTGTGATTGCGGCAATCACCACCAACTGCTGAAATTAGAGCTGTAAGTTTTACTCATCAATTACTCCATAGACACACGCACACAACCCTCAGGATGCTCACGGGCGCTCGATCAGAGTTTGATCTGGGGTACTTGGAGGCTTTGAGCTCTTTGTCACGTCTCCAGGTCAGTCCTGAGCAGTGTTTGCTGTGTGACAGGCTGCATTGTTCTGCCTTGAGGTCCATTGCTGTCAAGGAATGCTGTTGCCATGGGGGGGTTGGTTCATATGACCTGCCACGGTGTTTGGTCAGGTGGTGCATTGCATCATTCACAGTGATAAATATCCTACATTTCTCTGTTTTATCTTATTAATCTAAGTTTCTTTCCCAGTAAAGTTCACTGTTTTGGTGCACAAATGTCTATTTCTTTACAAAAGAAGTGTGCGTATGGGCCCAGTCATATATATCAGAATTTTTTCTCCTTAGTATCCATATTAGTATCGTTATTAAGAGCCCGAGCTACAAGCGGAGCAGTTGTGAGACCTACTTATATTAATTTCCTCTCGCCAGATTAACTACCACCAGTAATGTACTTGAGTTCCCATTTCATAAAACCTCATCCCTCTTCCTCTTTCTGTTTATATTCTGCTGACTATGGTTTTTTTTTTTTCTGTCTGTCTGTCTGCGTTTCAGACAGGAATGCCCCAGACTGTGTGCTCAGGCACCATGTTCACCACTCCCAGTGGCTTCAGCCCCCATCTGGCCTGTGCTGAACCAGGGGAGGAGGAGGAGGCCCCACAGGAGGGCCCGGGGCCCGTGGCCTGCCTGGCCGATGGGCCCCCGATCACCTCCGCTTCCCTGGACACCCTGATCCAGAACCTGGTGCCCACTGCCGATTACTACCCCGAGGTAAATGGAAGTGAGCTACAGTCCATCCACTGTTCATTATAAACTCCTGTAGAAAGTCCATTTCAGGTTGTGGTGGTGCTGACAGACGGTGCTGCCAATTAGATTATCAGCCCCTGAAGTGCTACTCTGCTTCCTCTGATTACGGAAAGCCGCTGTGTTTTTTATTGATGTGGTGGCAGTGTCTTAGCGAATGTCTCCTTCTGTCCTTTGACAGAAAGCCTATGTGTTTACCTTCTTGCTGAGCGCTCGTCTGTTCATCCCTCCTCCGGAGCTGCTGGCCAGGGTGTGCGAGCTGTGCATCAAACAGCAGCAGCTGGACCAGAGCCCACTGGATACGGTCAGCACTGCACCACACACAAATACATAACTCCTGCGTATGAGCTAATGAACAGAATCACAGGCACAGCAGAGACACTGAGGCGTGCTCGTGCTCTGCATGTAAGCAACGACAGGAGCTCACGGCTGCTGCTTTCTGCCGGACTGCTGACTTCAGTCTCATGGTTTTCTTTTGCTGAGGGAGTCAGAAACGCAGACGACACCAAAACTCTTTCACTTCTTTAACAACAGGCAAAAGTGCGCAAGTTCGGTCCCAAGATCCTGCAGCTGCTGACGGAGTGGACGGAGACGTTTCCGACGGACTTCAGGGATGAGAAGATGGTCGGACACCTCAAAGACATCATCCACAGGATAGCACCATGTGATGAGGTAAAGTCAGCCATATGATAGCAAGAACGTCTTTAAATCTATGGAAGGATGCTAGATCGTCTTATAAAAGGGTAAAATAACGGCACGATGGGATTCTAGGGGATCATAACTGGTGAGAATTCTGTCAGAATGATCCATAGCGTAGTTGTTGCCTTTATAGCCTTTGTAAGCTGTTGCTGCAGTGAGAAATTTTCCGTTGTGAAACAAAATTCAATTATCATCAGTACCACTGTAGCGGGGTGATGGAAGGAGTCAGAGTGTCAGTGCAGGGTGAGTAGCCACAGCTCCGTGTTACACAACCTTACATTGCGGGAGAGGAGACGAGAGGAAGGAGGGATGTTAGAGGAGTGGCTCTATCTGCAGCCTCGAGGGGAAATAGAGGGAGGGAAGATAGATGGAGAGGAGGTGGGGGCAGGGTGGGATACAGGGACACGGAGAGCGGAGGAGGAGGAGGTAGAGGAGGAGGGTGATGGAGGCGAGTGGAGGGAGGTGAGGAGAGGACAGAAAGAGGGGAAGGGCAGGTGGTGATGAATGTGCTGCTATTTGCAGTGTGCCGTCTACAGTATGTGTGTGTGTGTGTGTGTGTGTGTGTGTGTGTGTGTGTGTGTGTGTGTGTGCGTGTGTGTGTGTGTGTGTGGGCTGTGGCTCTGGGTCATTGTGAGACAGACTGACCCGACGGCCTCAGTGACCAGTCATCTGGAGGGAGGAGCACAGAAACACACATTCCTGGACACAACACGCAGCACATCGCAGCTGCTGGGAGAGAAAAATAAACCTCGAAAACACACGGAAAAAATGACGTTGTACCCTGAATTCTTTGGCTCATTAAATCCTTTTAAGCACCATTAGATGATGTCAAAATACATTGCCTTTGTTCTAAAAAAGATAAAGATGTTGTTTTTGTAAACTTAAACAGCAACCAGCCACACAGGAATACAGTTAATGAGGTACAACTGCACACATATAAAGAGCTTAGAAATGGCCAAGAATGTGTTTATTCTTTACAAATCAGTCAGTACACTTAAAGAAAACTCTCAAAACCAAAGTGCAATGTCGCCACAAAATGTTCAATTGAATTTTTTACAGAGCTAAAACTAATGTTATGCTGATCCTTCTCCATGACCTACATAAGCAAAAGAGACCATCAGAGAGAATACTGGCTGTTTATGTATAAGTGAAATAGTTCTACGAATGCCTGTTACTAGGTCCATGTGCTGAGGATGAATTGAGTCCTGATTAAAAAATAATAATTTGTCTGGTGGTGCGGTACGACACTAAAACACCTTTGTCATCTTTTGTCCGAAGGGGCCGCCAGAATCCATACAAAAATAAATAAATAAATAAAAAAATCAAAGTTAGATGTTTTAGCCTTTAAGTACATAACTAAAGTTTAAGCCGTGCACATGTTGTTATAAACACTGCACGTATAACTAAATAAAGAGAATGTCTGGGTTGCCAGGTTGTTAACCCTCACTGCCAACACGCAGATAATATTAGCTGGTTTTCTGGTAGAATATTGCTCAGCGTCCTTACCATTAACTATTTATTAATGACTAATTAATATCAATAACTTTATACTTATTGATTTATCAGCCTGGCAGAGAATTGAGCGCTCACAACCTGGCAACCCAGCAGTTCTTTTGATTTATGCCCATTACTGATCTATGAAGCGTTGATAAATTATTCATTAAAGTCGTTATTGACAGCTCTCCTCTCCTCTCCTCTCCTCTCCTCTCCTCTCCTCTCCTCTCCTCTCCTCTCCTCACCACAGGCGTACTGGAAAACCCTGAACCAGGTGCTGCAGAAGCTCAGCCAGAGGCTCGCCCTGATGAGCCAGGGGGAAGAAAGCATTGTCAAGGTCTCCCTCAACGCCTCCTCAATCTCTGACAAGCTGGTGGCCTTCAAAACCAAGCCTCCGCCCATCCAGAAGGACATGCTCTCCATCTGCAACGACCCGTACACACTGGCACAGCAGCTCACCCACGTGGAGCTGGTAAGGAGAGGGGGAGGGAGGGAGAGGAGAGGAGAGGAGAGAGTGGGTTACACAGAGGTCAGGGTAGGAGATGGTAACGAGGATGGACGAGGAGGAGCGGAGAGGATGTTAGATGGGGGAGCTAAATACAGTGAAGCAGGGCGGAGACATAGTCCAAGTCAAGGATGCAACCGTGGAATCTATAAGACATCAAACGAGGATGGAAAAAGATATGAGGGTGATAGAAAATGACTCTGAAGAACAGAGGATAGACAGGTTGAAGGTATAATAGCAAACTGAAACTGGCAGAGTCACTTAACATTGTGATCCTGCAGCATTTTGAAGCTCGCTGTAGTGCAACTCTGATTATCACTTGACAGCTTTTTCCAGCGCTAACTGCTCCTCGCCTGGCGTAATTAAAAACAGGGGCAATAATGCAATGACACATACATGAACAAAGGACCTCTGCAGCACCCCTCGCATTGCATGAATGGTGCCTTCAGACCATTCATGTGTGTCTTGATGTGGGCACGTGGATCCGGGGGTGGGTTTGTTCCTGCGCGCGCGCGCGTGTGTGTGTGTGTGTGTGTGTGTGTGTGTGTGTGTGTGTGTGTGTGTGTGTGTGTGTGCGTGCGCCCGAGTGCGTTTGTACCCTTGTCTGAGCGGTGACATCACCCTAGAAGTCAGTGATGCGCCTGGGGCTTCAAACAAAGGGGATAAAAAACACTGTGGATATATGTGACCTGACAGCTTCACACTCTGGCACACACACACACACACACACAAAGGGAGAGAGGAAGAAACAGAGAGAGGCCGACAGACATGTACAGTGCACACATGCAGGACTGTTTCTACTGTTTGAGCATCATGCTGATTGTGATTTAAACAAATTAGATGCTGTTATGCTTTCTGTTGCCATGTGCACAGCCCTGTTTTTTTGTTTTGGACTGTATCACGAGCCGAGACGGATCATGAGTCATTTCAAATTGCACGTGTATTTGGCAGCACAGTTGTCTTTTAATAGAAGCGAACGTCGTCCGGAGTGTCACTTTGAGGAAATATGATTCCAATGAGTCACGTCAATGAGTCATTACTTCCCTTTATTGATTGTCTTCCATTACTGAAATGAAAGAATTATTAATGGGACTACCCCCAACGGTGTGTGTGTGTGTGTGTGTGTGTGTGTGTGTGTGTGTGTGTGTGTGTGTGTGTGTGTGTGCGTGTGTGCGTGTGTTTGTGTATTTTCCAGGAACATTTGAGTCATATTGGACCGGAGGAATTTGTCCAAGCCTTTGTTCAGAAAGACCCACTAGATGGAACCCAGGTAAACTTTTACTTATTTAAAAGCGACATGGTATTATGCGTCAGTGTTTTTTTCTGTGGAGCATCAAAATATTCATTTTTGCACATTTTCAGCTTTGTTTGAGAAGCTGTCACAGTAAAAGAAAACCAAAAACAAAACAAAACATGAAAATGCTGCATTCCAGACAACATTTTCTGACCTAGAATAAGTAAAATGAGATGCAAGTTTTAAGTAATTTCTGTAATTGATTGTAAGCCGCCTTAACAATCGATAGTCACTAATAGTATGTGAAATGTGCTGGATGTTTTTCCACTAGCAAAATGCTTTAGCCCATGACGTGATCGACGTTTGATGCAAAATCAGATAAGGAAGAGATCAATGAAAACACCAGAAACACAGTTACTTGAATATAAATGAAATAACACAAAATAATGACTTTGTTTTCATTTTGCAGCTCCCGTCTGTTGATATTCTACAACGACAATAAATCATAATAATAATAATTCAATAATTCATGACTTATGATAAGCATCATTAGCCATGAGTTAGAGTAAAGATAATGTTCATTGTTGCTTTGGTTAAAGTGAAACCACATATGTCCATGATGAATTCATTTGGTTTTGGCTCTGATACAACATGCAATCTGCAAAGTAACTTGTAAATTCAGTTATCAAATGTAGTGGATTGGAGGCAAAAAAAAAAAAGTTACTTGAGTTCATTCCATCACTGCCTGTTGCTTGGTCCTAATGTCAGGTCATGAGGGGTTCATATAAATGTCAGCAGGCCACTAAAGTTATATGTTGGCACATCGTTGTAATATCAAGCACACACACACACACGCGAGTGCTTCTCTGCTTTCACTCTCTTTTCCTCCTTGTCTCTCTTTCCCTTCTCTTCCCTTTTCAGCCGCTCTCTCTTTCAGTTTCTGTCCGTCCCTCCCCCTATGCTTTTCCTCGTGCCCTCCATTGATCATGTTATTTCCCGCTCCCAGCTCACTGTCTTTGTCATTTACACTCACAAGGGGGGGTCAGTCTGTAGATGGGAAGCTAATTAGTATCAGATGAATTCCCTATGGTCACACCGCCTGTACTGACTTGTTTTGTGTGTGTGTGTGTGTGTGTGTGTGTGTGTGTGTGCCGTCAGCAGCCGTGCTTCGGCGACCAGAAGAAGAAAACCACCAACCTGGAGGCCTATGTCAGGTGGTTCAACAGACTGTGTTACCTGGTGGCCACTGAGATCTGCATGGTGAGTGGTGAAGGTTGATCCACCAGGTGCTCGTTTGTGCTCACGTTAGACTTTCGAAGCAAACAAATGGTGCTCGTTGTTCCAAAAATGAGGAGCATTAAAAGTCTGAAATCCCTCAAGAGCACTTACCCTGGCAATAGAAAGACATGTTTTGTATACATAGTTTATATTCCGTTGTGCCTGTTGATACAACTGATTCACCTCAATATTATACTGGTACTTCATTCTTAAACAACAGAAGGAAGGGGCATCAGTTAAAGACATGATGCTGCAGAGCATCACTGCCCCCTAATGGTCTGTTTGTGTTACTACTCCTCTACTTGTAAGAATACTTTAACTGCAGGACTGCAAATCACAATGATTTGTATTATTGTTTAATCTGCTGATTTCCTCCGTGATGAATCTTTGCCATGACTTTTTATTTTTAGTCACAATTTCCCAGAGATGTCTTCAAATTGCTTCCTTTTGTCTGATAGTTAAAAACTCAAAGACTCTTCAGTAACTATCATAAATGTAAAAGAAAAGCAGCAGTTTGTTAGATTTAAGACGTTGGAACTTGCAAATGTTTGCAAGAAAATGACTGAGATGATTAGTAGACTATCAAAATAGTTACCAATAAATATTGTTTTGACCGACTAATTGATTAATCCACTACTTGTTGCAGCCCTAATTAACTGTTTACACCTGTACATGTAAACTAAACTAAAAAATTGTATTTGTTTTTGCAGCCAGCAAAGAAGAAGCAGAGGGCCACGGTGATAGAGTTCTTCATCGATGTTGCCAGGGAGTGCTTCAACATTGGCAACTTCAACTCCCTCATGGCCATCATCTGTGAGTCTCACTTTTCGGTATCTTAGAGTCACCACTGAGAAATCTCCTGCCTGAGCTGGTATTAATAGTTAAAATCCATTTTCTTCCTGTAGCCGGTATGAACATGAGTCCTGTGTCACGGCTGAAGAAGACTTGGGGCAAAGCCAAGACCGCCAAGTTCTTCATTCTCGAGGTAAAGACAATTGAGCGATTCACCGACGGAGAAGTATGAGATGGGTGATAACTTGAAGCTGACAGTGTATTTATTGCTTTTTTTTTTTTTCTTTGACAGCATCAGATGGATCCCACGGGGAACTTCTACAACTACAGGACAGCCCTGAGGGGGGCTGCCCACCGCTCTCAGACTGCCAACAGCAACAGAGAAAGGGTAGGGCTCGGCGCCACGTTGCTGCTATTACACTGAAAGCATGCTGGCATCAGTTCAGTCATTTATTTTCACCTTCGCGTCGGTCCTATATCTTCCTGCCGGTTTTGTCTCTTCAGATTGTGATTCCCTTCTTCAGTCTGTTGATCAAAGACATTTATTTCCTGAACGAAGGATGTGCCAACCGGCTGCCCAACGGCCACGTCAACTTTGAGGTGAGCCAGTCCTTTTTTTTTTTTTCTCTCAGCCCCTCCTCATTTAAGCTTCCTAAAAACTTTTCGCTCAGTTAAACTTTGTTTTGTTTTTTGTTTTTTTTCAGAAATTTGTGGAGCTGGCTCGGCAGGTTGGTGAGTTCATGACGTGGAAACAGGTGGAGTGCCCATTTGAGGTAGACCGGGCCATCCTGCACTACCTCCACACTGCTCCCATCTTCAGCGAGGACGGTGAGAACCTCTTCCTGCTTTTCTGCATTTCTTGATCAAAGTAATTGTTTGCGATCGTTTGCTCTTTTGCTCAGCTCCACTTCACTATTGATTTTTTCTTCTTCAGGACTTTACCTGGCATCCTATGAGAGCGAGAGTCCAGAGAACCAGGTAGAGAAGGACAGGTGGAAAGCACTCAGGTAAAAATGATAACACATGTCAAATCAGGTTGGGAATCTCTCAACACCTCACGGTTCGATTTGTTTTGTGTTTAGGTTAGATCTGATTCAAAGGGCGAGGATGCAATTGGAACATGATTATCGACATATCTTGATGCATCAGATCTTTTTTTTTCTGTATACAATTTATTTGTTCTCATTGTGTGATTACTTGCTGCTTACTAGGGCTGTCACAATTTGAATTCTTAATCGGAAAACTTTAAATTACCTTTTAATTTTGATCATCAAAATCAAAAGCAGGATCAACGATTCTCCCTCCACTTTTTCTTTTTCTCTCCACTGCTTCCTACTTGAGAGCATCTGAAGGAAAAATAACAACACTTCAAAGACAACACAGCTAGTTGACCGGTAGCCTGCAGCTTCAGACACTCACCCTGTGTGCATCCTTTTTCAGAGATCCTTTATTGATCATTGATTTATTGAAGAAGGTTTACTCTGAACAGATTTCAGAAACCAAAACCATTTAAATCAATTATCTAATTAAACAGGAATTTTGAGCCACTGTGACGCCCCCTAGCATTCATTAACTTTTGTGAATTGAGACATTGAGGTCGGATCCAAAATCATTCACTACCCACTATATAATGGACTGTGTAATGAGGTTGCCATTTTGTAGTGCTGTCTGAATGTAGATCGGGAATTGATAAAACCTATGTTGTTGACTCAAAGTATCCCACAATGCATCGAAAAAAGTTGTGTACATCCGATGGTCACTAACCACACACTATGTACCATCATGCATCGTATTGGAGGGGATAAAAGATTACCTGAGTGGTGTCCTTAACAGTCAGCCCACTACATAGTCCCCTGTATAGGACTCCCAAGGTAGTGACAAGGGAGTCATAAGCGAGTGGTTGATTTACAATACAATCATAATTTTTCAAGAGAGAATCACAATCCATCTCAAGATCAATCAAGTTTTTTTCCCCTCCCCTAATGTCAATTTAAATTTAAATTAAAAATGCTGTTGAGTTTAAACCTTCACACCAACCTTTCCCGTCTCTTCTCCCCCATCAGGTCTAACGTTCTGGGGAAGACATGAGGCACTGACGGCAGCTAACCCTCCCCACCAGCGAGGGCGCGTGTGTTCTCATTGCACTAAAATGAACTGTGAAGGAACCTAGCTGGTACTTAGGTGTTTTTTTTTTTTCTACGAAGAAATGATGAAACAAAACAAATAAGAAACACGATGAACGGGATTCATCAAGAAGAGTGTACAACAACAAAAAAAAAAAAGGGAAAAGTTACAAAAAAGTGAATTGGAAAAAGTTAAGCTAAGGAAACTGGAACAAAATGCCTTCGCAGCATATTAAAGAGTGATCAGTGGTGAGGTGCAGTATGTTGGAGAGGACTACAGCCTCTCCTCCCCCCCTTTCCCTCCATGTGTGTTTACTCTGTGAAGATATGTTTACTACTATAGAGAGTACAGTTACAGGGAAAACCACTTTATAAAATGAAATTCCTACTGATGCTATTGTTGTTTTTTTTGTATTTGCTCCTCTCCCCCTTTCTTCTCTTCTCTTCCCCCTACCCCTCTTCGGTCCAAAGCCTTGTCTCGGTATTTAATTTAACTTAACTTTTCCTTTTACTCGTAACGTACTGTATTGAAACTTACAATTATGTGAAGGGCGCTGGCTAGCCCATATCAGCTGTCAAATTTTATAGGTCTACTGAAGGAATCTGGGCAGACAGAAAGAGGACATGCCTTGAGCATTTTACCAGTTCATCTCGCGTGTACCCTTTTCTGTGTGTTTGTGGATCAGACGCGCTCACGTCTGTTTTCTGACCGTCACTTGTTTTGCATGAGAACGACTGGAGAAGCCTGTTTACTTACTGTTCATCTCTTCTTGTATTTTCTTCTTCTTTTTTTTTTTTTTTAATTTATTGTATTTTATTTTGGGAAAAGTGTTTGATAAGGGAATATGAACTGTTTCAAAAGTGTTTACTCCTTTTTAAATGTATTGTGCCATTAATGCAAGACAACTACAGTATAGCTTAACAGTCACAAGGCCGGGCGTGGATTGTGTACAGGTGACATTTACCCCTCATCTTTCTGCTCTTCAGGAAGTTTTCTCTGACTGACGTTCAGTTGTCTGATATATTTATGGAAATTTCTGTGCTGACAGATGTATAGTTTTTATCGTAACTTTTCCTTTTACTGAATATGAAGTCCGACGGCATGCGACGACAGGTGTTTTTTTAAAGGGGCATTAAAGTGTATCCACCTCGTGAAGACGACTACTGTGGAGGGGCGGCGACGAATTGGGGGACTTCTGTTGTTTCTGTAAAGTCGAGAGGGAAACTTTTGCCATATGAATCACTGCTTGTCATGACAATTCAGGTTCCTCTGACTTGAAATGTGTTGTTTATCGTTTTTTGTGGGATCGTCACTGAGCTTTGTATCTTGGCAGTTTTGTTGTGATTCGGGAGCCATTGTAGGGGGGTGGGTGACGGGGTGGGAGAGGAGAGGAGGGTTATGGGGGAAGGGAGCGGGAACTATGTAACTATAAGCTTTTTAAAAGAACAGTCTTATTCAGTTTGCTATAAATGATTGATGTCAGTGTTTTCTCTTAAGAAGCACCTTTCCCCTCCCAATAACAGACTGACTGTAATTCTCCCTCCTTATTTGTCATCAATAAACTTGCTTTCCCTGTAACATGTTCCCCGGATAAGTTAAGACTATAGAGAGCCAGAGATGTGAAGTCAAACCTGTCATTCAAGGTGAAGACGTGTTTTAATAAAACATTGCCTGTGGTGAACATGTGTTTTCAATGACAGTCTCTTACACTACATTAGTTCTGCTCTTTTTAACGCTGTCAGTGCAGTCAGATCCAGCTTTGAATATTTGCTTACACACACACACACACACACACACACACACACACACACACACACACTGCAGCTCGGGGAATGAATTGAGTTCAGTGTTTTTCATGGTCAGACACACTTTTGGTGTAGACATCAGTGCAAGATGTGACTAGTTCTTCAAAAAAGCCTTTAATAAAAGTCAACCATGCTTAGTTGATTGCCTGCAGTTGATTTTGTTTGTGACATTGGTCAAAGGACTGCATTTTGGTATGTTTGACTGGATACAAAATGCCCTAAAAAAAAAGGATGACATGATTTCAAATGTATCCCAGGCATCAATGCTCATATGGAAGTCACCAGAAAGGTGAAAATGACTAAATTTGCTAAATTGATGAGATTGAATTGGACAATGTTCTGATTTTTTTTCTGCACAAAAGAATTATTACATTAAAAATATGGTATTTTTCTACATGCAATAAATAGTTTCAGCTCTAATGTTAAAGACTAAACTGATTGACGTGATGCCAAAGTTCTCATAACAACTTTTTTAACCTTAAGGTGCAATATGTAAAAACCGACCTGTTGAATTCATGCACAGAATAAGCAGCATATCACCAGACTAAATAAGTGCAGCTGTCGTTAGCTAGTTAGCTTGGTTAGCCATGAAGCTAGCGGTCCGGATGGTGAACTTGGAGGCACCGGGGGAAGTGTTGGCGCTCATGCTGCTAACATGGGAGCTTTGGACCGGGACAGGCTGGGGATAGCTGGTTAGCATGCTGCGTAGCTGTTATTGTTTCTCATTTTTGTGGACAATTTGTTTTGTTTTGTTTTTTAATTCTTACATATTGCTCCTTTAAAAGTATGAGACTGACTTTACTTTTCCACAAATCCATTTTAATGAGCCGTAAAAGCGGTCAGTTTCCGTGTTTATGTTCATTTGACATACCAGAAATTTACACAGTTGGCATCATCTCAACTTGAAGCCAACAGCTCAGACACACTTCAAATCAACGCAACAAACAAAAGGAGTTCATTTTAAAGGTTCAGTTCAGAACGTTTTAGTCTTTGAGTTCCTCTCCACTGGATCCGAATGTAATCTGGGCCAGTTTGGTGTAGGACTGAAAGTGCCTGGAGGCCAGCAAGGTGCCGAAGAAGGCCTGCAGAGCCAACACTGCCCTCATCCTCCTCAGGATGGGCCTGGACAGGTCCACCCAGTACCGGAGCACGTTGCCCTTCTCTGGCTGGGGGGCCGAGCTGTACATGGAGGCGAGGCCGATATTCACAGGCAGGGCCAGGAGGATGGGATACACCCCACCGCCCACAACACCCACAAGCGCCCCTCTCAACAGGGCGCAGGAGGGACAGTTGAGGTCCCCGGACATGAGGGGCTGGGACACCACCGCCTGGTACAGCGCGAATGTCGTGAGGAAGGGCAGCACGGCCATTGGCACTCCGGAGGCGAGGGGCGCCTTCTTCACATTCAGAGCTCGGCGGTACAAGCTGTTGGATATCAAGCCTGCGAGTCCGGCGTTCCCCCCCAGATACAAGGGGCCGTACATGAAGAAGCTCTTGTCAATGTCAGGCAGTCTCTCGAAATTCCTCCCCAGCATCTCAGCGATCGCTGCCCTTGTCAGCGCCTTCCCAGAGACGCCCCCCGTCTGCGTGTTTTCAGACATCTTCGCAGTTAAAGTTCAAAGTTAAAACGACAATGTCCACTGTTTGAAAGAGAGAAGATCCTCGTTTACGATGTGCATAACTCAATTATCGTATTGAGATAAGGTGGGCAACAGAGTGAGAAGAGGGCGCCGACATGTTTTACCCATAATGCCAAGCGATCTGAGCGATGTTATGCCCTGAGGTTGGACTCTCAGGCAGAACTCAGAGGCTGGTGACTCCACTATTTAAAATAATTGAGAAGAGGAAGATATTATCTATATATTCTTCACGTATTAGGAAAACACTAAGTGCAAACAACTGTCTAAATGAATGAGCTTGGGTGTGAATATGTAGTGGATGACACTGCATGTGATATAAAAGGGATCACCCAATAATGAGCTGTTAGGCCTGTATGTCACAGATTCAGACGATTCTCACGACAGTATTGTTTGGAGCTTAGTTGTTAATGTGAGCAGATCTAAATACTTGCCAGTAATAATCATAATAATAATAAACCATATTTTCCAGATGCTGGACTTGGAATCAAAAATGTAGATACATCTGTTAGAGCTTTGTTGCCGACAAAGAGTCTGTGGGGTTTTTTTTTTTTTTTCGTGAATGATTTCCAGCTAATGATAGACTCTGCTGCCCACCAACAGATGGGTTTTTAATGGAGAATCCATTGTAATTAAGCAGCTTTTTGTTTCTCATGTAATTGTATTCCATTTCATTAGGCAATGCATTATGCATTTTAAACCTGCTGCCACATCCATGAACTGAGCCACATTGAATAGTTTGTTGTTGATTTATTTTAGAATAGACTAAATTTGTTCAATTTCAAGATTTTTTTTTAAATGAGAGAAACATACCCACATACACAAACGCACCCATGTGCACACCCACAGAAAGAAACTAATCAATAAATAGATGAAATTTAACCTGCAGAAACATGAGGAATGAAAAGGATGATTTAGATAGCATAATCAGCATGAAATATGCAAGAGACATAAAAGATAACCTGAAAACATTTACTCAGCCATCTGATATTTTCAGGGAAATTGTCTCATAGTCCGATTTCTTAATCTGAAGTCACTGAGCCGCAGTCACAATCACATGGGGACGAACTATTCAAAGACATGGATAGTAGCCTATTTCCTGAATTGCTTAAAGCATCTTACAAATAACTGTTCTTTCATACATAACTGTCAACTTATTCACTGACAGCTTCCAACTCTAAATTGCTAAATGTTGCTCGGGAAATAAATCCAGGTAATGCATTTAGCTGATGCATCCAATCTGAATGGAAAAACCTGCCTGATTTTACCTGTAAGGATAAACTCAGGACAACACAATCCCATAACATCGGGCAGTGGGCGTGGCTATAGTGTGCGCTGCGTCATGGAATTTGTCTAAGAACGTTCCATCGAATACAAGGGAAGCTCGCCATCTTTGAAGACGACTAGTCGGAAGAAATTGCCAGTTTCTTTGTTAATAAATTTGAACTAACCAAAAAAACCAACTCTTTCATACCTTATTATCGTAAGGAGGAAGGTAAGTCCAACTTTGGAACATACCCAATTACTACTATGATCTGTTACCTGCTGTGTAATGTACTTCCCCAATGTTAGCTAACGTTAGCCAGTTAGCTTTTCCGAAATTCGACGTCTCGCCAACATGGCAGATCCTTATCTGGTTTAAATAGGCTCGGCTAGCTGCGACAATATATTTTCTCGGACATTTTGGTCTGGCAAATCTCGGAACAACGCTGATAGTTGCAACTTGCAGAGTTGGTTGTCACAACAGAACGTTAAATATAGTTAGTTTAGGTTTCATGTGTTAAGCTAATGGAAGTTACGTAAACGACAGTGTTGTGGTGTGGGTGGCTAATGTGGTTAGCATGCTCGATGGGCCTTCGACGCCGCGGCGGAGATTAAGCCTACATTCGAGAACTTTCTACTTGGTTTTTCTCCACTAGGTTATTTGATTGAACAGTCATAATCATATATCTAACCAAAGCATTGGTCGACTTGTGGACCACCCTGAGAGTGAAATACGACAATTGATCAAATATTGACGTTGTTGTGCACGATCGGGCCGTTAAAGACCGTCACGGGTAATGAAATCGTGGTGGAAACGTCGACACTAACGTCACGTTGGCCTCAAGTCAACATTTGTTTGCCTTTTGTGCTCTGTTAACATGTATGAAAATAACTTTTGGCGATGTAGCGTTTAGGAGAGGGAATAAACGAGTCAAGTCTTTTGTTTACAGTTGGTGATTGCAGACCTGCATTGCGTAATCAATGTTTTTTTCGCCCTGTTTTTTGTTTGCTGCCAGCATCGTCATTGTGTAACCTTAATGGAAGGTTTTTTTGAATTGTTGTTAGAGCTGAAATCAACGACCATTTCAATTTCGAGATATTTCCTCGAATAATACTTAGTTACTTAATTATATTTAAATAAATACCCATGTTTGTCAGACCAACAGACCAAAACGCAAAGATATTTTATATACATTGATAAGTAGAGGAGAGCTGTAAATCCTGACATATCAGAAGCTGAAACCAGAGGTTGTTTTTTCATGGAAAATGTTTGTTGTATTTGTCATCAGGTGACTGATCCTAACTGAATTAATTATTTATCCTTGCTGTTATTCAAGCTGCAGCTGGTTAGTCACACTTAGTGCCTTTTGTGCACTAGGTCAGGTGTTTTGCGAGCATCCAATTTTGTAATGCAGCATCTGATCCCATAAATTGAAAAAATTGCAGTGACTGATATACACAGCATTCAGTGTCTTTAATCAGCCAATGGAATTCCACTTTCTGCCTTTTTGACATGGATCTTCATCTTTTTCAGATGCGCCACTCAAAACGAATGCGCTCCCCAGGTGTCTGGCTCGACGAGTACAGCTGGGAAGAGAGAATGGAGTGTAGCAAACGTAGGAAACGAGATTCGCACAGCAGCGAAAGAGAAAATAAGTCCAGAAGAACCCACCGTCACCACAAGACTTATGAAGGGTAAAACAAACCTATCCTTATTTATTGTGTGAAACATTTACTCATTATCTGAGATGTTTATTTTTAAGTTACACATTTTAAATGAGTTGAAATATAGATAAGCAGCTAGATGATATGATGAAGTACAAGGCTACTTCAAGTCTTGGATACTCTCAAGATTTAATTTCCTGTATTATATTCTATTGATCTGCAGAATATATGTTAAAGTCTACAACTTAACTAGGCACAAAAAAGGGACTAATGACACCTGTTATATTGGGATCTCCCTATTTACAAATGCAGGTCAGATAGTATTTTAAAGATAGTAAGAATGCAACCTGTTACTAGGTGGCTTACGCTGCCACATTTTGCGATGACCTTCCAGTTAGGCTAGTAAGGCTTCAAGTTTGTAAACAACTCCTGTTGCCCTTAGATTATAACAAAATTAATTTGTATTGACAGTGTCATCTGACGAAGTTATGTGAAATGTTAATGTTTTGCAATTCTAGCTTTTGTGGTTGGGTTTGATGACCTATGGAGTTGCATTTGATATCTCCAGATCTACTCTAATTTTAATTCTGTAGAGGGGCAGACCTCATCTTGGATGACAACTGACACCACCAGGGTGCCAGGGCCCACAGGGTTTCTTGGTCTTTAATAGATGCTTAGAGGCTAACATGGCCTGCTGGAAGTGATTGGAAACCTTATGAGCAGACCTACCCTTAGTGACGAACCTTGAGGATATTTAGGTGCAACTCATATATATGGAACTATTGAAGGGTAATGTGAATTTGTGTAAGTACTTAACACATTTCCCTTGAGATTTTCCTGATCTATGGATTTCCCATTTGCCGAAAAGATACCACACAGATGTTCACTTCTGGCATGCTGAGCTCTGCAGGCGTAGAATCACAGATCGAATTATGCACCATCAGGTTGTGGCAGAAAGCTTTCCACAACTTTCAATGCCTCACACTTAAACTCTGCCAATTTGGCTCTCCTTCAAGGTGCATGGATTTTCAGCAAGGCATGCTTTGGGTTGCCAGAGAAGACAGCTGTATAAATGTTAAATTTGCTCAAATTTGGAGCTTTACATGTTGGAATTTATGTACTTACAAACATACTATTTGCCCAGCGATAATCTGTCAATAAAATGCTTTCTCAACTGGAGCCTCTCATTGAACAGAATGTTTGGGGTTTGGTGGCTGTAAATCAGTGTGTTACTAATTACAAATGTTACATAAAAGGCACAGGGGATAGGGTGTCAGGCAATAGGCGGACCATTTGCACCATCATATACAGCCTTCATTTCAGAGCTTGATCACAGACAAGGACGTAGACCGTTCCTGACCTGGCCTATGATTTCTAGTCCTTGTTTTTGATCTGTGTGTCCTGATATTTTATTATTTTTTATTTATTAATGTATTTTTTGTTGACTGCAGGCAGTACCTGGAGACCCGCAGTTTGAACCAGAGGCTGGACGTTCGGGACAGACTAAGTGTGGACATGGCCTGCGAGGAAGACAGCCGTGACGGCACCTGCAAGGAAAGAGACCGGGACTGGCACCACTACAGCAAGTCTTCTGGGCGTAGTGGGCGCAGTGGGCGCAGCAGGCGAAGCAGCCGCAAGCACAGAGACGGAAGGCGCAGGCGTAGCCAATCTCGCCACAGGTCCTCCACGGTACGAGAACTCCCTTCTCCCCTGTATCCCCCTCTCCTGTCTTTACCACCAAATCGAATGGGTCATTATCACTGGTGTTTAGCCAATGCTTCACACCGATCTCTATGTCTCTCTGTATCTCTCTGTGTGCTCTACTCTTCACTATTAAGCATGACTTCCAGTAAGGGGTAGGGGACTTTGGGGTTCAGGAAGTAAGGGATTGTGAGGTTTTTTTTAGACTTGCAAGAGAAAAGTGGACCCAGTATTTGTGCTGAAAACATATTGGGCAATTATGGGGCGTGTTAGTAAAGAACTAAGTTGTACTGGAAGAGTTACAAACAACCACATGTAGAAAGACTGTAATCAATCAAGTTCAGTTTTTTTCTGTACTACTCTGAGAAAGTTTCTCATCTGAAAATCTTGTTGCCATGTTTTTCTTCTGTAACACACACTATGTGGTGGCTGGCGCCCAATTTCTCCTACGGGGCTGAATTTGAATTTGCTGCTCCGTCCATTCGCCTGGCGGTGTTACTGAACGGGCCGAATCTATGCACCCCTACACCTCCCCCCCTTGGCCTGGTTGAATGAATGACGATGTCGCATTGTGATGGCCTGGTGCTGGCTGACTGATGGGTTATTGATGTGATGGCGGATTGCGGCGGTTCCGGTGCAGAGGAGGAGCCATCACCGCAGGAGCAGGAAAAGATCCAGGAGTGTTGAGGATGATGGCGAGGGTCACCTCATCTATCACAGTGGAGACATGCTGAGAGCGAGATGTATAGAATATATACCTTTTTTTTCTACTGTTGTTCACACTATGTCACTCTCACTCTCTTGTTGTCTGGTTTTTATTTCCAAACATTAATTTAGAGGCTGAAGTATTTGGGCCAATAGAGTTAATTGTTTTTGGTTAGATATTGCTTGTCAGTGTTAACATATTTAGCATTGAGTTGTATTCCAGTGTTCAGAGTCCTGTTTATAGTAGTGTAGCTAAAACAGAGGAATGTTAGATCAGGCAGTGAACCAGCCAAAGGACAGTGCTTCACCTTGTCAGTGCTGTGTTTCTAACTTCAGTTCTCTATTTTCTGTAGATGAGATTGTGTGTACTCTAGGAGAGGGTGCCTTTGGGAAGGTTGTTGAATGCATTGATCACTCTAAGTAAGTATGAATGCATTAGATATTACTATTCCCACACTTTCTTTATTTTGTGATAGTAAATACATTTTATATTCTGTGTTTTCAGTGATGGAGCTCGAGTGGCTCTGAAGATCATTAAAAACATAGACCGCTACCGCGAGGCAGCTATGTCTGAGGTAGAGGTGCTTGAACAGTTGAAGTCCCTCGATTCTGATAAGAGATAGTAAGTCAATCCACAATATCTTCATACTAAAAAAGCCATCACCATGTGGTTAATACTGAAGAATTTACCAAGAAAGGAACAAACTAAGAATCTCCTTCCTCCCCTTTAGTGCTTGTGTTCAAATGCTGGACTGGTTTGACTACCACGGCCACATTTGTATTGCCTTTGAGCTGCTTGGCCTCAGCACCTATGATTTCCTCAAGGAAAACAACTTCCAGCCTTTCCCTGTTGAACACATCAGGCACATGGCATACCAGATCATCCAAGCTGTGCGATGTGAGTAATGGACACATGCGTCCACAGAAAATACACTGACTCTAAAAACAGCTTGGTTTTAAATGTATGTTGTCTTGTCTTCCAGTTCTACATAAGAACAAGCTGACGCACACAGATCTGAAGCCTGAGAACATTCTCTTCATTGATTCAAACTATGATATGGAGTACAACCCCGAAATGGTAAGCATCCTAAATATTTAGACATAAAAGTCAGACGTGCAAGTCACAAAGTTCTTGTGTGTGCCAGAAGTTGTGCAAGTAGCATCATTCATTCATTCATTCATTCATTCATTCATTTATTTATTGTGCTCAGAAACGAGACGAACGAACTCTGAAACACCCAGACGTGAAAATTGTGGACTTTGGTAACGCCACATATGAACATGAGCACCACACCTCTGTGGTGTCAACACGTCACTACCGTGCTCCTGAAGTCATTTTAGGTAAGGTGCTGTTTTAAAGCACTCAAGCTTTAAATTGGCCTGTTAGTGATAACTTGTTACTGATTTAACACTGTCTTTTTCAGATCTGGGCTGGGACCATTCCTGTGATGTCTGGAGTGTAGGCTGTATACTCATTGAGTACTACCTTGGATCCACTCTCTTCCAGGTAGGTGGCAGTAGAGAGTGTATTGAAATCAGTGCTGTGACATTACCATGCCAGTTGTCAAGACTGATGATGTTGTTTTTCTCCTTCAGACCCATGACAGCAAAGAGCACCTCGCTATGATGGAGAGAGTCCTGGGACCCATCCCCCCAAACCTCCTGCAGAAAACCAAGTAAGGGTACCACTACTATCCATATAGGATAAGTAAATTACTTGCAAATCCTTTCATAAAACGATTGTGACCTCCATATGGAGTCAATTTTAATTGTTGTGATTTGTAATCACTTGAAATTACTGTTTTACAGGAGAAAGCGCTATGTTCACCGTTGCAAGCTTGACTGGGATGTTCACAGCTCGTCTGGGAGATATGTCAGGAAACACTGCAAACCCCTTAAGGTAAGAGGAATAATAGTTGAGGCAGACCCATACAGTCAGAGTGCTCCAGTACTCATTAAGTTTCCCATCTGTATGCATCTGTGTTCTCATATGATTTTAAAAAATAAACTTTTAAATGACGATGTTTACCTTTTGGCCATCCATAAATCTAGTGCTATACAGAGTTTTAGCCAAACTGCACTGGCTAAGTGTGATCCTTGCATCTTTTTCACGGTAAGATTGTAGACATTCAGATTTTCCAAAGTCTGATCCTTTTTAACTGAACTACTACCTCAGAAATACACTGAGTATTCTATAAATTTGTCTCACTGAAAAGCAACATTTGAACATCACCAGACTGGTCCGTACTGCAGGGATCTCCAGTGTTTTGCCCCCCTTGAATTTATAATTGTAGTTCATGCATGTAGTTCATCTATATGTAGAACTACATTTAATTCAAAGCATTATATTAATCATGGCATAGATCAGCAGATTGACTTAGAATTGTCTTTCCTTTCCCATCAGCATTACATGATGTCTAAGAGCGAGGCCCACCAGCAGCTGTTTGACCTTATAGAGAAAATGATGGAGTATGACCCAGCTAAGCGCCTCAGTCTGGAACAGGCCCTTCGCCATCCCTTCTTCTCCTGCTTCCGCAAGAGCAGCAGTAGCAGCAGCAACAGCAGAAGCAGCAGCAACAGAAGAAGCAGCAGCAGCAGCAGTAGCAGCAAAAAAGACTGAACTCCTGAATCTGTAAACCTCTGACCTGTAACCTCGGTCAGGGCTCGGCTGTCAACATGACATTTATCAGGGTGCTCTGTGCCAGCCTCTACTTCCTGACTCTCCAGGAGAGGTGTACCTCAACCGACTGCATCAGTCCACTGCCCTGCTTTGCTGTGTCCTGTCCTACGCCAGTGTGTTCTTTAGTCTGACTCATCGACTTATGTTTTCTTCTGTGGCATGTTTTGATGTAATGAATCCCCTCCCCCCAGTGATTTCTATTTATTTGCCATTGTAATTTAATTTGTAGCTTCTAAGCATATGCTGGTAGAGCTGTTGGTTTTATTCATGATGAGCCCTAAGTGTGTCCATGTTCTCTCTATGCATTGTCAAGTTGGGTGAGGGTTAGCAGGATAATTGTTGTTAATACCCTGTCGGTCTCACCAGTGATAACTTATTCAGCTTTGTTGGATGTACTAGGAAAAGAAAAAAAAAAAGCTATTGCGGGCAGTTAAAATGTTGTACATACGGTTTGTTAAGATGTTTGTTTTTTCACTGACTGGTAATGTAACTTTTGCAGTATCATGTACATTTTTCTCAATAAACTTGATGACAGAATTGTCTTTGTGTTTTAAACTGTTGAGCCCATCAGGTGCAGTAGCGGCATCAAACCACAGGAGGGCAGTAAAAAGCTTTCATATGATTGCATGAGTCTGCCGCCTGAAATAACATCACCCGTCCCACATTTAATATTAACTGAAATGGTATAAACCTTAAATAGCCTACATAACAAATTATGTTGGGAAAATGCTCATACTGATTTTATAATAAGATACATTGCTGATGCGGAATTAGTTTAATAAAACTGAACAGTTGATCCATTTCAGCTGTCAGACAAAATGATCAGCCCACTGTGTGGATATATAGGTTTTTTTTGTTTGTTTTGTTTTTAATTCAAATAAAATCTCATGAAGAAGCGATTCGGCGACATCAAGTCCTTCACAGTGATTTACACTGTCACTTAGTTTTCAGATCACAGTTACGGGCAACATTATAACAAGGCGCGTCGTCATCAGTGATCTTTACAGTTTTTTAATACAACAGGGTTTTAGGGTTTTATGGTTTTGGGGGGGTCAAATACTGCGTCCGATAAGTTTCGGTGCGATCAGAAGTCGTCTGATCCAAACCCTCTCAGTCTCACTCTCAGCTGTCACTCCGCAGCCTCCCACGTGGTCAGCAGGGCGGGCGCATCTCAGCGAGTTGAATGTGCAACTTTTAGGGAGGCAAACAATTGGACCCGTTGGTAGTTGCAATTGCACATCCATGTAGGATACTCCCCGACAGGAAACAACGACCTGCAAGTGGAGTCAGTAGGCGCCTCTTCCCCTGGCTGGCATCAGAGCTCTCTCATCTGTGCCTGGTGTGAACCCGGGGCGCACTGCCTCTTGTTCCAAACTTGTTCCCAAGACTCATCTAAGGCAGCGCTTTGAACCCCCGAGCCCTGCGTACAGGAGTCTGTGTTGTCCTGTTGTTACTTAGTCCACAGAGTCTGATCACAGTTTGGCTTCCAGGAACCACACCGACAAAACAAGTGATTTTCTTTTCATCAAGAGGACCTTGAAGCAGGATTTCGGCATGGATAAAGCCAGCGACTCTATCGCGGAAAGTAAACCGGTGTGCCAGTGTGCGCCCAAGTCCGCGGTCCAGCGGTGGCTTCCAGGACTTCCCATCGCTCTGTGCTTGCTGTTGTCCCTGAGCTCGGTCGCCGTGTGCCTTCTGATGGGCTTCAGGACCTTCCAGCTGGAGAGTCGACTGCAGATGGAGATGAGCAAAGCGTCCATCTTCCAGCCGCCGCACCGGGCTTTTCTAAACGAGGATGGGACCCTAATCCCCGAGCTGAGCACCCCGATAGAAAGGCTCGTGCAAGAGGTAGGCGACGTTTAATTGAAACCGACGCATGTATTGTGTTTGTGCACCTCTGACAGGCTGCTCACATGTGCGTAAAGCGTGCGTAATAACAGGGCACACATGCTTTACAAACACACAGACTTGGCACTTTTTGGCAATTGCACCCTAATTATTCTCCCCCCAAAGTCAGCCCCTTTTAATGCGTGACCTTAGGGATCCAGCATGCATGCAGCTGGCCAATTAGTTAGCAGTTAAAGCTCTTTATGGGGTGACATAACCACTGATGATAGACACAACCTGTAATTTATTCTCATGGAAAAGACATTGAGGAGAGTCCTTTCATTCTGGAGCTGCATGTGATGGTAGACAGATTATGATCTCATTATCGTTAGTGGAAGTCACAGAGATTGTTTTGATTTTATTCCATTCTCTGAATTTTTGCATGATGATATTTTTTTAAACTTTTTTTTTTTTTCCGAATCTTACACCTGAAATTTCTGTGTGTCTGCAGAAAGTGGTGGGGCTGGTGCCAAAACTGCGGACAACTAGAGACGTTGGCCAGGAGTGCTCCTGTCCTCCAGGTATCTGTCCCTGTCCTTTTGCAGCATTAGTACCACTTAACAAAGCATACAAACAAGCCACTAAAAAACAGCGCTACTCTATCAGGTCAAAGTCACAGTCTAGGCATGACTGACTGCTTGTGAAACCTCATAGTCAGTCTGCATTTGATGCGTTTGGCAGCCCTCCTGAACTTCAAGGCTCGTATGTGTCCATGTGTGTCTTTTTTTCTGTTGCGGAGGATTGCGGCCCCTGAGCCCTGTGCAGGGCCCACACTGTGACAGCAGGGCTCAGCACTCAGCAGATCAGCGGGGTTGTGGATGTCCAGCCCGAGCCCCCGATGCCTCGTGTCAGTGGGGGATGCTCACTTTAATAGATGGAGCGGCCCGTGTGCCAAGACCGGCCCCAGTTTGGCTTGCGGTGTTCATTTCAGGGCTCGTGATGGTTCCACGGGTGGAGAACAGTGTGTGATCCACATCACGTTACACGGCGAGAACCCCCACCCCCGTTACTCCTGTGAATTAAAGAAAGATGGCGATGCTTTCATGATGGCTGATGTGATGTGTCGTCACATATCGATGAAGCGTGAACATCATGATCCTCAGTGTGTTTAATGCTTTACATGGGCTCCGGTTCCTCACCTGCAGAAAGGAACGTTGGGCTTCATTGTTAGAGACGTCGTCTGGCTCGGAGCAACAGGATGTGTGTATTTTATTGAAGCTGGCATTCATGACATTCCGGTTTTTCAAATTATAGCGACTCAGGTCGACTCTTACCGTCGAGAGAGGGCTGCACTCACACACACACACACACACATACACACACACACACGCTTTCCTCTCTCACAGTTTTTTATCAAGACGTTACGGTGGAGGTCGAGTTTTTAAGATTTACACTTGGGGGAATTTCATTTCCTGGCTCCTCTTTTCTCTCTCTTGCACCGTGTGTCCGGGTGTGAAAAGCTCTGCAACAACAAGAACAGGTGAAAGCGTTCACAAGTGGAATTTCTGGCTCTCTTTCAACACATTCTGTTTTGCAGTCTGAAGTCGGCTGTGCCAAGATAGCTCACTGGCTCAGACGGGCTGGTCAGCATAGTTGGTGCGAGCATTTGTTGGTTGCAATGGAGTCAGCAGAGCCACTGATACTGTTAATGCAAGTTGTTGCGGTGCCACTTTGCATTTCTAGTATGACTCAGTAGAGATGTTACTGTTGGTGCCTGTATCCTGCCAAAGAAGTTTCTCTATTAGTACAATCCAGCACTGCTCTAGCTGAGTACTTAAAGGAGACATGTGATGCTCATTTTCAGGTTCATACATTTATTATGGATCACTTGCTTGTGTAAGTTTAAATGATTTAATGCTGAAAAACACATCAGGTTTCTCATACTGTCCAGTGCTACACTTCTGTCTCCCCCCCCCATTCTGAAATGCCCTGTTTTAGCTCCTGTCTCTTTAAGCCCCCCCAGTCTGCTGTGATTGGTCAGCTCACACGCGCCTGAGCCAGCACCACTCACCTTTCAGCCTCCAGTTGGCCTCACTGCTACTGTGAAAATATGCATAAATTATGCAAACATGTGTCGTAGTGATGTCAAGATGTCATGAAATTGAAGGCGGGACTGCTGATGAGGTGTTTCAGGAGCAGTGTTTTCTGTGGGAGAAAGGAGCTTCTGTGGGCTTTTTAACTTTCGAGACCTTTAAATGCACAAGAACTTGAAGAAAAATCTGACGGACGAAAAGAAAAAGCTTAATTGGCCTCCTTTAACGTAATGGCTCCATTAGATCACATTATTGTATCAGATGTTGTGTCCCATTTTTCCTGTCAATTTAACTGATCTGCTGTGTAATTGAGCGGTTTTGGCACTGAAACACAATCCGTCCACAACTATTCAGGAGTCTATTTAAAGGTTTCTTTTTTCCAGTTTCTGGTCTTTAAATATAGTCTTTTGTTTTAAGTGAAACAAAAGGCTATTTAGTTTATTGCAGCTTTGATGCAACCAAATGCCTGTGGACATTTCTTTTTTTGTGCCCCAGCAAACAATTAGATTGCTCAATACGGACTTGTTAACGTTTCTCCATAAAATGTGTTTATTTCTAAGTTGGGGTTTCTCAGCTGATAAACTTGGATTTGGAGAGTTTTTCCAGGTGTTTCGTGCTCGAGGAGCCACATGAGCTGGGTGCTGTGAGGGGTCCGGGGGGTGGGGAGGGGGGACTGCATGTGTTGTGCCAAGTCCTGTATACAGTATGTGACTTATGTCAAATGTTTTTTATGCACATTTATCTGAGCCGAGCATGCGTGCGCCCCATCTGCGTCTGCGGTTCATGTCTGTATCGTGGTCCCATGTGGCTGCGTGTGCGAGTCTGAGTTTCTGTCCCGGAGCCTTTGAGGGGCCGACGGAGGCACCTCTCTCAACACGACGCTGTAAGAAGAGACCCTCCTCTCCCTTTAGCACCAGCTCTTCCCACCTGAAACTTGAATCTCTCACCACCAGGATCACAGGCCAAGGTATTTCTGCCTGTGTGTGAGAGAGACGTGCTACCACACAGCATGAGAGGCATTTGTGCCATTAAAGCTATGTCCTCCGCATCAGGGTGCTCAGCTTTCAGCGTGCATGAAGACAGGGGCCCCAACAGGGGGCAGCACTTCTGCAGCGGCACTGGGAATGATGCTGTTGGAGCTGTCAGTGACACTTGCGACTGACCGACTTCCTTCTCATGAAAATTGGAAGTTTTTTTTAATGGCAAGGCCTTCTGGTTCAGTCACCACCAGAGCAGCAGAGATAATCTTATAAATAGTGTTTAACCCCCCGGCTGTGACTCGGGGGACATTCGTCTCTCGTACCGCAGCATTGTGACACTTTTATGCTCACAGATACGACACGGCCTGCAGTCGTTAAGGCTTAGGCAAACTATGTCACAGAGTCCAACTCTTCTTACAAGCTTCAGGTGTTTGCAATTAACACCCGCCTGTTCCCTCAACGCACACACACACACACACACACACAACGTATGCTCTCACGCACAAACATACACGCACACACATACTCGCTGCTTAAACACAACACCTTTGGCTCGGCTAATCAGAACCATGTGTCCTGCGTAGGGGGAGTGTATTGTCATCTCTGCAATTTGCATTTAAAGGCTGTTTAACACGTCTGATGCCGGCAGTGGGGAGGGGACACACGGTCCACCCACACTTGGACACATGCCCAAGAGTAAATGTCAGCCAGAGACGGCCGTCAGTATCACAGAGTCTCCGGTCAGTGCAGTCGGTGGGGCAGGAGAGGCATCACACATCCACTTAAAATGACAGTTTCAGAGAGATTTACATGTTTTAACAAATGAAAGGCTTGCACGGTCATTTCAGAAAATCTTAATCTTGACCACTACTTCTGATATTTTATTGCCCAAACATCTGATTAATCGGGCCCATCCTGTCCGACAGTGTTGAAGGGCTGCAACGATTCATCAAGTAGTTGTCAGCTATTAAATTTATCGCCATCTCCTTTGGTAATAGATTAATCAGAAAAGTAAAAATTTTCAGATTTCAGCTTCCTTAAAACTAAATATCTTCTGGTTTCTTTACTCCTCTGTGACAGTGAACAGAAGATCTTTGAGTTGTGGACAAAACAAGACAGTTGAGGGCTAGAGCATTTGGGAAACACCACAACACGACTTTTTCGCCGTTTTCCGCCATTTGTTCGACCAAACAACTAATCGACTCATCAACGAAATAACGGACGGACTGAAAGTGAAACATTGACGCTGTTGCATGTCTTCTGTAAGCTTGTATCCTAAATCAAAGTCAGGACTGAGCTCCTTCAGTCGGCGAAGGCCGTCCGAGTCTTTGGTGTTAGTGTATATGAGGGCAGCAGGTCAGACCCCTGGCTGTGCGCTCGGATCAATTTCCATCAGATAAGAGCTCATTAACACACCGAGCGGGAACTCAGGCCCCCCACATGTGTGTGTTTGTGTGTATTTACATAATTGACAGAGCGGGCTCACAGCGGGGGTCCGTGGTGTGTTTTACCAACAAAAAATGTGTTTTCTTCACTGTTTTGCGTGCAGCTATTTGTATCCATTGTGTCTACATATGTGGCGGCTCACTACTGCTCCACTTGCCTGCAGCAGCGTGATCTCCAATAGGCTGAGAAATACAGCATGATATCTCATTTGGAAGCCGTCAGCCGTCTGCTGGTTTTAACCGGCCTATCTGGGGATCGACCTCTCACCCAGGAGGCAGAATGGGGAGGCTGCACGCTCGCTCTCTCCCCTCGCCCAGCTTCCTGCTCTCCCCACCCAAAAGGAGGAGTGACGGGGGGGGGGGGGGAGCCTGGCTTTAGGGAGAAGGGAGACCCACGACGGAGCCAACAAGCCTCCTGGGCTGCATTTTGTTTTTAAAGCCGTAATAAATCAGACAGGAAGCTCGCAGCTACCTATACAGTCATATCGCCACAGGAAGAATACCTTATATGATTCATTAATGACCATTTTAAAATAATAAACGCAGGAAATTTGTTTTCATAAGTGGTCTTGTTTTAGATTTGTTCCGCTATGGCTTGGGGCTGTAGGCAGTTTTTTTTTTTTTTTTTTAAGTATTTATATGCTGGAGAGCCGCACATAGCTGAAAGTGTGTGAACATGTGCGAGTCTCTGCTTTTTAAAACTTGGTGTGTGTGTGTGTGTGTTCATGCTCTATGTGTAGGTGTATGAAGTCAGCTAGGAAGATGGTATCCTGTGGAAGAAAACAAAAAAAAAAATATCCAGGTGCCTTCTTACATTATGCTGCAGGGGAAATGGGATTTCAAACCAAGGAAGAAAAAATGCAGTTCTTAAAGTACAAACTACGTTTCTGTCCCACTGCTGCACAGGGTCAGGTCTCCACCGCACGCTCGCGATCGCACACATATTCCCCGGGGTTGGTCTGTTGGTCATTTTCTGCTGTGTAAATCTGTTTCTGCTCCAGACGGGGATGTAGTCGAGAGTAAATCCTCCAACACTCCCTTTTATGAACCCTTTTATTGGACGTTAGTTCATCTTAAATTGGGATTTAAGTATTTAAAGGAGACTGCTGCTTGGGAAATGTCTGTGATCACTTTCATAGGTGGTCATTACTTCTGTTAAAGGAAATAGACTTGTGTCTTCTGTGTTCCCCTCATCTATATTCCCCGCCTTGTATTTAGCACTATATCACAGACGACAGCTACCGTCGTCGTTTGGCAAGCAGCTCTGATGCGCAGCTGTGCGAGCCTCGCGTCCTCAGGTTGCTTTCATCCTTGCAGTCCATGTGTCTGTTATTCCCTCCGGTCACTGTAAGAGTCGAATAAAAATGAGTGACTCCTCCTGATGTCTTGTTCTCGTTCCGAGGATGATCTTGGAAGGCCTTCGAGTGCGCTCAGTTTATTTGTAGAAGGGACGGGGAATGCTGCCTCTTGGACAGTTGGAAATATTTAGTTTGGAGATGGTTGAGTCTGTGTTGTTGAAGTCGAAAGGCTGCGCGGGGAAAAAAAAAAAAAAACGAGGAAGATTTAGATTCGAGATCTAATTTTGATCTAGTTTATCGTCGAAGATGCAAAACATTTCTGGGGGTCCGGAGTTGTTGTGAGCTGCCGCAGCCTTAACGCTGTAATGTCCGCCTGAACCGTCCGCGATGTCAGGTTGCAATGTGGGTAATGCAGGCTTCAGGTTTTCACAAGGAAGGAAATATGTGGAAATAGAAATATTCATTCTGCTGCATCAACTTCATATTGATGTTCAAACTGTCTGTGAAAAGATATAGAAGTGCCAATGCTCAGTGTTTGTGCCTGGAAGTCTCCTTAGAGTTCTACAAAACTTAGTTACGCTAGTTAGCGCTGTATATCAAAAGTCGTGTATAATACAATCCTGCGTATTCTGGGTGTCAGCTCAGATATATCTCTTCAATCTGAACATATCAAATGCAACAGCTACTCCTGACAGAAGCAGCTTGTGGGATGCAATGTTTCAAGGTATTTATTTGTTTATTTATACATTTGAAATTGCACCAGTAGCTCGTCCATACCGTTAGCACGCACTCATACACACTACGCACCTACGCACAAACCACATCCAGGTCGCCCTCCCCCTCCCCTCTGTCTCTCATCAGTCTTCTTATTAAAGTTAGCTTTGTGAAACCACAGTGTTTAACAGCACGGCCGACATTCTTCCCTCTTGAAAAATAAACAGCTGGCCACGGGCCGGCCAGTTGGCAGCCCGCGAAAAGGCCCTCAAGGACCTCGGGAACACATCAAGGAGCAAAGGGCAGGGTGCCAGGCAGCGGAGCCAGCGACGCTCAGACCGGCCAAGAGGAGCTCTCTGAGCAGACGGACCCATCCTGCCGTCACGATGCTGATTCATGGAGAACACCGCTGGACGCAATTATCTCTTTGACATTATATCATACCAGCAATGGGATCGTTAAGAAGTGTGCGGCTGAAGGAGAAAAGATATAGATTGTAACTCGTACTAAAAATTGTTCATCCATGTGATCACGTCGAAGCTTCAGATCGTCGGTCGTGACCTCTCGGTGGGCGGCGGGCCTCCAAAAAGAAAAAAGAGCCTGTGCGAAAAAGCCATTAAGGGGCCGGTTTATATTAGTGTTGTCTTGTTCCAGGCGTCTTCTCATCATTCTCGTCTTCTCTCATAGAAGGATAAAAAGAAAAGAAAGTTTCTCACACACACCTCCAACATAAACACAGGTCAGATGAGTGCGTCTCGTCACCACAGGTGGACTGAAACGAGTTTTCAGCGTTAAGCAGCGGTTTTTACTTGTTGTTTTTTTTTTTGTTTTGTTTTTTTTAGCATCGTCACAACAATGTTGGATTTGATTAAATGCAACACTGTGGTATTTACGCTGCAGTCCATAAACTAGATATCAATCACTCGGAAAATACATGGCATCAAAGTGGATTTAGTGGAACATCTGATTCACGGCTTTTCGGACACTGATGCTTTGTCTCAGGCACATGCTTTCAGAAACCAGTTGTTTTAAGCAGACCCATTGTGCGTCATTCGCATCAAGTGGTGTGTTAAACCGCGGGGACACGATGATTCCCTCAGCCCTGGAGTGATTTAAGAGCGTCGCTGCAGAATCATTCATGGTGTTTCTGCAGCGAGAGAATTTGTGAACTTAGCAGATGTGGGCCTTTGAAATGTTGGTTGTTATTTTTATTGTGTTTTACAAAAAACGCATGTATTTCTCGTTCAGAGAGAGGCTGAGAAGCCTGATTAAGTTAACCCAAAACTCCACCTGACCTTTCCCATTGGTATGGGGGTGAGTAGATAATGACAGATTTTTTTTTTTTTTTTTTTTTCCTGGCGGACTGTTCCTTTAACATCTAACACGTCACTTTCAGAAGGGACACAAATACAAACACTGCCACAATGACAAATTAGGAAAATAAATGAAGCGCATGAGTTCCAAGTAAATGAATGTTGGAAAGTTTGATTGAAGGTTAAAGGGAACACACACCAAATATGAGCAATTTGGTCCTGGAGACGTAATATTTTGTTTGGTGAGCTAAGTTATGGGGTATATTATTTGGGGTTCTTTGATTCTTAAAAACAACCCAGTTCAGCTCATTTTAGTCACTTAAAAGGCTCTAAAATAAAGTGTGATAAGGCCACAGTGGATTTCCTGAATATCTCATGTTATCAGCCGGTATCAGCACATTTAAAGAAAACCTTCGCAGGGATATTTTCAGCAGCAGCCTGGCTCTAGATGGCCTGCTGGAGAGCGAGCGGGAGTAGATGGAGCCTAGCGGGCAGCGCTGAGCAGACACGGTGCCAAATGTGGAAACTATTATGATGTTTTCTTTAATTATCACAAGTGGCAGGTGACAAGGTGAATAGGCCTTTAATGGGGGTTGCAGAAAAAACTCTTTAACACCACCGTGTGGCCTCTGGCTGGCTGACAGCGCTGTGAGGTCAAGCGATCCCTCCCTGTGCTGCAGCGTGTGCTTGAACCTGTTTGGGTATTTGCCTGAATTTATCTCAGGCTGGTGACGAAGTCTTTCAGAGTGTGTTTAGAAAAGGAGACGTCATCTCTCCAACGCTCTCAGCAAACATGTGAAGTATACACGCGGGCTTTAATTGCAATCCCATCATCTGTAAAGATGTCTAGGAATGGGTTTCCAGTATCACTCCTCTCCTTGGTATTTTACAGCCCACTTAATCCATCAGGAATGCAGCGAGGCTGAATCCAGCTGCAGGACGGGACTCAAGCGAACACACCTGGATTTACTGGGCAGATAGCATCTCTGGCCGTGAACCCAGACAAACAGGGAAGCGAACTCCGAGCAGAGGTTATCGCCTGTCCCCTCCCAGATGCGGAGCGGAATGAGCAACCGCCGCATCTTTACTCGGGAGCCGAGAAGGGGAAGGGTGGAGGTGTCGGAGGTGTGAAGCAGGGCATCGCCGATCCAGATGGTCTCGCTGCGCCGAACATGCTCCTGCTCAGTGTAAAAGCCCCCCGACAGGCTCGTCACTCCACCGGCACCTCTTTAATGAGAGCCGAGCTCGTAAAACTGCGCCTGAAGCCTTTGAACGAGCCCCTCAGCATCACTGGTCCATGTTATTCTGTCATAACAGGGAGGCGAGGGGCATTTTGGAGCGCAGGACAGCTCTCAACAACTTAACACCGTGGCTCAGTGAAGGGGGGGGGGGGGGGGTTGTATTTACGCGTCTCAGGCCTGCTTTGTCTCTCCGTTTGACCTCTGCGAATGTGTCTTTTTTTTTTTTTTTGTCCCTTATTTTTTGTGATACACTTCTCTCCCTTTGTTTCTCCATCCGCGTCTGTATTTATGATTCGAGGAGTGTATATTTAACTCTGGGATCTGGACGGCCCGAGGCTGCCGTGCCTCCACAGTGGGTCAGTCTGCTCGCTGTGTGTATACATTAACCCAGAGTTCAGCCAGGAGTCAGGCGGGGGGATGGAGATGGTTATCGCACGTACTGTAAACAGACAATGAGGAGACGCAGAGGGAACGTTCTCGGGGTAAATGGGCACTCCTTCAGGTATGTCCCTCCGACAAACCGGTTTCCTGGTTTTCGCAGTCGTCAAGTGAAGGCAGCAGACTGCTGGCAGCTCTGTTTTGCTGAGACGGAGCATCCAGCGAACCACAGGCCTCATAAGTTACAACTCTGCTGTGGAATGAGAAATCCGAAAGAACGGCCCAATAATCATATGTTTGCGTTTTTAATAAAAGAAACTATGAATCACCAGGGAGATCGGTCAAATTTGCGGCATTCAAAACAAGGCAGAGACGCAATCAAGTCGACAAAACCTCGACCCAGCGAGATGTGCCGTCGCTCTGCTCCCATGTTTACAACCGTGTGTTACACATCCACGGCTTAACACGGAACCGCAGCGACTGCAGTTAAAGTATCAGCTTCATCGTGTGTGAAACGGCCTGCCAAAGCCGTTAATGGTTCGTTTCGCTCTCTCGTGGCTTTTCTGACCCTGATTTGGAGGATTGCGCATGCAGTCGTTACCGAGCAGCGAAGGATATCCGAACCCTTACTGTCTTACTGGATCCGAAACCCCGGCCAAGCGTGGGCAGAAATGAGCAAACACGTGTGCCAGCAAGGTTTTGCGAACCTTGTGATAATGTGCGTTGAATAAGCGTTAATGAGCGCGCAGCGGTGGACACACGCGCCGCGACTCGGTTACTGTCAGGAGCGCCGTCACTGCCGCCGCCGCTCGCCATCTAACTGCCTCGGCCAGATGGAAGCACAGATGGGATCGGGAGGAGGAAACGGAGAAGTATACCGAAATTTACTGCACATGTTGAAACCTTCCTTTTTTTTTCATCGGTGTTTCCATCTGTTTTTTACATACTGAGCAAACTGTTGTGTGCGTCTGCATTCTTCTTCATGCAGAATGTGTGTGTGTGTCTGTGTGTGTGTGGGCCCGCGGTGTTAGCTCACCTCGCTCGCATGCGTTACCACGATTCCCATGCGCGTACGCTCTCGACCATCCAACAGCCCATCTCCATTGCCAGCCCTCTGTTGGGACGTCTTATCTGCATATTTACTCTTCCGCTCAAGAATCATAATGCAATGAGTCCTGGGTGTATTTTAGGAGCCAGGAGAGTATATCGCAGATGTCCAGTCAGCTCTCGTTACACATGGAATATTGGGGTTGAACATGTGGACAAGCTATCAGGTCCGCCATCTCTCTTTCTCCCCCATTCTCTCGTTTTCTCAGTCCCCCCCACCCCCCACTTTCCTTTCCTACCTCTACTCGTACATCTGTTTTTTTTTTCCTGCACAATCGGCACACAAACGCGGTCACTTCGCGCACATTAGGGGCTCAGACGGGTTGGGTCCCGCTGAAGCGTCGGATGCGCGTGGATTGTGTGCGCTTAGGCACGTTTGTTTGTGCGTTTCTGTGTCTGCACCGAGATAATTATCACGGTTCGGGAGCTGCAGCCGTGACACGCATCCAGAAGCAGAAGGAAGAGGAAGAAGAAGAAGGAGGGCGGCTGTGGTTTAACAGGACAGCCCGGGAAAACAAATGCTCGTATATAAACACACACGCATGCACACACACACACACACGTGAAGCCAGACACATTTAGATGCATTTGAGCATTTTTATGCCGCTGTCACTGTTTTTACTTGCTGTTAATGCTTCTTAAAGCCAGGCATCACAGATCCCCTCTTGGAAGCGAGCAGGCCCTTTTTTGGTCTTGTTTATTTACTTGGAGTGTTTTCTCACGTCCATGTGGTTCTGATTGTGTGATCTGGAGCAACGACAAGGACGGGGGTGAGAAGAGAGAGTGGGGAGAGCGAGACGGAGCGCCAGAGAGACGGATGCGTGCGGCGTGATTCTGACCGATGGAAACGCAAGATTTTGAGATATATGTGAAGTGAACATGCGGGATTACTAATTATATAATTCGCTCACTGTCTTTCTGTCTTTTTTTTTTAAAATTGCTCCATGTCGTGTCTCGACATGCGATCGTTGCAACACAATCTTGGCACGCAGGGGGGATCCCTCCTTCGCCTCGAGCCCCATATGATTCCTTTTACGCTCTAAACAAAGAGTTTGGCTGTTTAAAGGAGGGATTAAACCAAAAAAGTATGTATACACGGCCGTAACTGCCCAAATTGGCCCTTAAATGGGGAACTCATTTATAACACACAGCGGGCCAATAAGGAGACCTGACCCAAATCAAGCCGCTCATCATAAAACATGTTGTTGAGAGTAACAGCCAAACCACCCGAGTAAAGTGCTCCTCCGCTGCAGCTTTAATTGGCAGAATTGGCTCGAGTTATCAACGACGCGATCAACTCGGCTGATCAAAATTAGCGAGCATTTCATTTACCGTCGAGATGGGAGGTCGGATTTCTGGCATGCGGATCAACTTCACTCCGTATCTGTCTGTTTACTGGTAGCCTTTTGTAATGGAGCGTACGGATGTGAGATGGTTTGAGTGTTTTAATGTGAGACTGAGAGAGCCAAGTCCATCCACTGAAGCTGATCGACTTGTAGTGCTTCGCGTAACTTAGACTGTTTAGTTTTGCTGCTGCTGTGTTCTTCATTAGAAGGGCCACACCTAACGATTATTTCTTGTGAAATGTCAGGAAATGGTGAGAAATGTCCATCAGCGTTTCCCAAACCCCAAGATGACGTCGTCGATTGTCGCCTTTTACCGACATCCCGAAGATTTTCAGTTTATTGTCATGAATATTCATATTCAAGAAGCTGGAATCAGAAATTACTCATCAGTTCATTAAAATACCTGGGGAATGAATGAATGACAACTAATCGATCGCAGCTCTGATTATTATCAGTCTCTGATGTAGTTGTAGAGCTCGACCGATACTCCGTTACCAATTTTGATATACGGAAGTAAAAAATTCCAATATTGATTTAATGGCTGATACATAAACTTTTTGTTTTGCAATGATTCCACAAATGTCATTATCAAACACTCATGACAAAGATCACATTTAAAGGAAATGTAGCAGTTTCACAGTATAATGTATTAACTAAAGTGACATCTGTGCACTGAAACAGTAAACAAGCTGGGAATGTAATACTATAAATGATCCCTTATAAATGTTTTCTGCATTATAATCTCCAAAAGCAGTTTTCCTGTCTGATCTTCGCTGTGCCAGCCCCCCTGTCCCCTGAAGAGCCTCGCCACTGTAATTCACACAAAATCCTCCACAACTCACTCCTGTTTTTATAGTTTTCCAGTAGCACAGACGTGACTTCTGGACAACATTTGGCACTTTTAGGAAACAGAAACCCTTCGGAGGCTTTGTTAACAAACAGATGTCTGGATAGAGAGACGTCTCTCCTGGCACGGGATGTCTCACTGATTTATTTTCGCGGCAGACTTTGATCGAATCAGTCAGTTCATTTGCAGATCAGCTGATTTCATTTGGTCGCATTACATCTGAACTTTTAAACTCTCTGTTCTCACATCGGCTCTGTCTGTCTCCGCTTCCTCCTCTGTTGGGAAGACAGACTTGGGTAAATGGAGCGTAAGCACCGAGATGTTTATCTTTCCTGTCCGGGATCTTTGCTCCCTGTATGTCTGAATGCCCGCGTGTGTCTGTCTGTGCAGCGTTCACGTGCATTTCCACCCCGCAGCTTAGGCGTTTGTGGACAAAGCAGGTGAAATCCAAGGCACCGAATGGCTTCTTGTGCTCGTTGGAGGTATAACGTGGACAGAAGGGGTGACTGCAGGAGATCGGAGGGTGTGGAAGCGCTGTGTGTACCCCAAGCAAACAGGCCAGATAAGATCAGAGTGGAGGGAGCGCAGCTGGAAGCCTTCCTGAGCTGACCCCTTTCCCCGCCTCTCTCACATTCCTCCAGACCCCTCGCTGCCCTCTTTCTCCCCATTCTCTCCTCTCTGCATCCCCCTATTTCACCTATGAACATCTCTTCCCCTGCTTCGTCTCATCTTTAATCACTCCCCCACCCCCTATTCAGCCAGCGGCCGCATCCATTATTCTTAATTTTTCAAACAATATCTTCATGTTTGGATCGGGTTTGTTTTGCTCCTTCTGTGTGGCGTCTCCCCTCCGGTTCTTGTCTTTACTGCCTCTCCTCCTGTCTCCCCCTCTCCTCCTCCTCCCCCTTTAAGCAGGACCCCAGTAAAGTGGGGTCAGCCGTTAGCATGTTATGCTATGTCTTTCCCCTGTTTCTCCCTTGCTCTTTGACCACGTTCATTAATACTAGCTTCTCTAAACTGACCGATTGCCTTTCATGTTTTCCCCTGGGTCGTGTCCTAGACGTGACAGTAGACCTAACATATCAAAGTCAGGCCTCTCCGCCGGGGGTGTGTGTGCTTTTTGTCTTAAATTTACTTGTGTGTGTCGGCCTGTTTCATCGTATCAGGACAAAGCAAAAACAGCTGTGCTTGTTATCTTTTGTGAACTAATTTAAAATCGATCTAAGCTGGTTAAGTTACAACTTAGGGGGCAACTGAAGTTTGATTTTTTTCTCTGCCGCAAAGTTATTTACATTAAAGAAGAATTGCAGTTTAAAATCTTGAAAAATTATCAAAAAGAGTGTGAATGAATTCCAGTTTCGACATCTGTGTATTGTGCTCCTGAGATATCTACTGGAATTAGCGTGCTAACCAGCTAGCCCCGGCCTCAACCCTGCTCCTGTGCCATGGGTATAAACACTAACACTCCCCTGACCCTTGAGCTGAGCTTTCACTCTGAACCACCGGCTGCGTGGCTAACCGAGCTCACAAACAGTTAGCATCAGTTAGCGGTTCCACTGGCATTATACTGGCCCCCCATTCGAGTGTGAATTTGACAGGTGGCCACATTCTTACATATTGCACCTGGAAAATGAAAAGGTGTGAGGGAGATGAAGAGGAGAAATATGACCCCCCCCCCCGCAGTCTGTCATGTCTTGGAATGATTGTCATGTATATTTAGCTCGGTGTAGGGTGACACAAAGACAGCTGTTGTTGCCAGCTCACTGTTATTTTGGCCCGGCGCTGGTCCCCGCTGTCGCTTTAACCAGACCCATATCTGTAAATAGTCCGTGCCGCTGACAGACTGCTGAGACGGATCACACGTTGCAGAACTGAGATATTATCTGGGGATATTAATACGACCCCGCAGTGTTTGGGGATCTAACAACCCAACTGAACCTGAGCTCAGTCTGAGGTTCAGCTCTAGATGTTTGCTGCGGGCCACACAAGGATCGCCGGCGTTGTTTGTTCAGCCTCCTCTGTCCAGCTGTAATCCTCAGCCCATAACTTCACAACCTCTCGACCTTTTTAGCAAGAGCGGAGGCCAATAATCTCTCCAGTCAGCAGTCAGCTTTAAACCCTAAACAGGTCCTATTTAGCGTGTCCATAACAGGAATTGGTAAATAGGATACACGCACACAGTCCCTCCCTTCTTCCCTCTGGGGACTGGACCTCCATCAGCACCCTGGCACTGTTCTCTCAGCAGCAGTGGAGGGCCAAGTGAGGATGGATGGAGTGAATGGGTACTTTAACAAGCAGGAGAAACATTGACTTTTATAAAATATAGACCAGGTTTCCGGGTCTGAAAAGTAAAGCTAATGTAGAAGTGCCTTGAACCTGCATTCTGCCTAGCTAGCAGGAGGCGCTTAGCCCTGCTTCTCACTCTCTCTCACCACTGGCTAATGAGTTCATGGTCTCAATCTCTAGTTTGACGCCTTTGTCATTAAAGCTTGATATTCATTTTGTAAATCATGGTCCCATTTAGATTGAAATAGACGATTACGCGGGGTGCTTTACGGCATGGATACCTCGTGATTGAAGTGGTCGCTACCAAGACGTGTCCTCAGGTTCTCAGTCCGATCCCCTCAGTATCCTCCCTTGCTCCACCATCTTGCCCAAAGTTGATCAGTTTGGCTCCAAGAAAAATAAGGAAAAAAAAAAACTTTTCAGAACTTCAAAATGGCAGTCCACAACCTGATTTGGGGGGGGGGGGGGCGCGTAACGGCGGGTTTGCACTTACGAGGAAACCACACCTGAGACATGTTTGCAAATGTTCAAACTTTCTGGCAATAAAGGTGTGAAAAATGCATAAATAATGTCAAACACATAAAAAAAAAAGAAAATTGCATCTTAAAAATACCATTTGTGACCCAAAACCTGTAATCTAAGTTTGTTTCATCCCTCACCTCAAGGGATTTGGTGCCTGCTTGTTTGTGTTTCATCGCCGTTTTTCTTCTTTTTTTTTTTTACCACCAGAGGACATTCTGTGTTGTGCTGTTTACAAGATTCCAGTTTGTGCTGTAAACTGTGGTGGTCTTCTTGCAACAGGAAGCTCAACTTTTTGGGTTCTTTATGACATAAAATCCTGGCATCAAACCCAAAAAAATTCAGTTGTTTCATATCGAAACTCCTACAACACATGTAGAGAAGAAACTGTCTCGGCTTCATCTGGGTCATCAGAGAAGTCATCGTGTTGCATCTTATCTTGACTTGTATGACGACCCGTGCACCCTCTCCGAGAAATCCCTGCTGTATTTGACTTAAAAAAATGGTAAAATTCCCCAAACAAATGTGCATTTGTTATTTTAACGGGGTGTGTTGGGGGGGGGGGGGGGGGGGGGGGGTAACAGGGGGGAGCAGGCGGAGAAGTGGAGGGGGTTGGTGGAGGTGGGGCGGGGAGGGTTGCACAACAGGCCTGATCTGTTCGCTCGAGGGGTCAAATGGCCCTTCAGAAAAAAAAAAACGGATCAAATGACCCGGCTTTAATGGTCCTGAAGTTGTCCGTCTGTCTACTTGTCACTCTTTTGGTCTGTTGGTCTGTTTACAGGTCTGCCGACTGTCAATCATCAGTCACTTAGTCTCTCTCTCTCTCCCTCTCTCACACACACACACACACACACACACACACACACGCGTAAAATGTGCCCTGGCCCCCTCAGACCAGTATCTGACCCCAGGCGCTGATACCGGACTCGATGTTGAAGACGGAGATGAAGCTGACTCGAGTTAATCAAACTCTTTTTGGATCCACTAAGCACGAAAAGGCCCCGAGGAGGACATTTAACCTGGTTACACAAAGCAAACAAACATGTTTCAACACAGGGGCCGCTATAAACAGATTTATGAATATGTACACAGAGCACAGCTCGCATGCCAACACATACATGCAGCGTAGTGCTGTATATGTTCATGTAGCCATATGTGCATGTGACAGAAACACACACAGATGTGGACTTTGAATGTCCTCCAGCGTGTCCGCACACACTCACTCATATCATCCAACCAAGAGCAGGGGGCGTAGACAGAACGAGGAAAAAGAGGAAAAAGAATGGCGTCTTTCCTGATCCCATCTTCCCTCCTCTCCCCCCGAGGGCCACAGAATGAGTCTATTGTTGTCTGTCCCTTTTCTCCTCGCTCCTGCCATCTTTTTTATCCCTCTTTCTTTAATCCCACACGTCTGTGCTCTCCACATAGTTTGGATACCCTATATGATTGACATCCAGTGCCGAAAACCAGCCCGCGTCCTGCTCAGAGGACCAGCTCCATGCCCCTCTCCTCCTGCTGGTTGTGATTGTGCATGTGGTATTTGTCTCTTTAGTCCCGTGTACTGCGGTGTCACATTTGTGCTGTGTGGTGTGGCGCTGCGGTAACGCTGAAGGGACGGAGGGCAGACAGGCTAACCGGGACCCTTCTTTAAAGTGAATTAAAAGTCTTCAGTGTGAGGGAAGCCCTGTTTTCATTCACGTCTCTGGCGATCCTGTCTCCGATTAGACACTTTCTGCAAGTGCGGCCCATGTGTGAGGGTGCTATGACGCTACCTTTGCCTATGGAAGCACACCGCAGACAACTTCAGGAAAGCATCAGTAACATACGCCTGGACCAAGAGACCCTGCATCTGGCTGCCATAATGAACAACAGTGCCTACTCCGCCGAGCAGGCATGGGAGACATTTACAAGACCCGTTTGAATGTCTGAAAGAAATAGCTTTCATATGTGCTCATCAATAGAGGTATTGAGCAATTCTTTACATGCATTGATAGTTACAAGGGAGACAAAAGCCATGAATCTTGTGGTTTAAGCAAGAAAGGGACCAACATTTGGTAATTTCTTATTCTTTATCCTTGCTGGTACTGTGGCTTTAAAGATGGCAGTGTGGGTTGTTGGGTCGATTTGTCCACTCCAGACTGAAATATCTCAACAACTGTGGGACGAATTACCGTTAAATCTCCCGCAGATATTCATGGTTACCAGAGGATTCATTCTGGTGACTCTTGTGGTTGCAACCCTGTAAACGTTATACCAGCTATCAGCATGTTAGCATTGTCATCACGTTAGCATGTCAGTGTTAAAATTTAGCTCAGAGCACGGCTGTGTCCAGAGCTGCTGGCGCGTAGACGAAACCTTGATATTAAATTAGTTGTAATTTCAGTTTTACAACAAGTTTAATCCACATGCACATCTTCCCTAAGATGAATAAAGAAGGGTTAATGCAGAACATGCCACGTTTCAGATTCTTTTACGTGTACTTTAATAAACATAGCTGGACATTATTTCTCCAAGCCAATTTTACATGTGCTTCCTCTCATGCCGCTGAAAGTGCTTTGACCACATTCAGTCAGAAACTCCGGCTTGTGACAGATTTTTTTTTTTTTTTCCTGTGTCTTTACATTGATGGTTAAATTGATCCCAAACTCAGTCCCACTGCACGATCCATAGTACAGCTTCAACCTCAGCTCTCGTTGGTTTCTCAAATCCTTTGTTTGACTGGGTGAGGCAGAGCGGGGCTCGGCCAAAACCACCGCTGTCACTTTCAATCGCCGGGATCTCGGTTGTTGTTTGATTGGCGCGCTGGTCTTTCTGGACCGTGATTCAGTCAAGATGTTTCCACTGTGGAGGACCTTACCTTAACAGTATAATGCCATAATGAGGTTGCTGGTGCATTATTTGACTACACACCACTTGCAAACCGGTTTTACGGGGCTGCGATTTTCTTTAGCTGAATCGGGACTTCTCTTACGCTGTTTGTTCACTTTGGTGTTTCGTGCCCCTCGTTTCTAATCGGCCCTTTGTTCTGTTTAGTCTCTACTCTTCTCCTCCTCTCTAAGTAGGAATGCAGATGTCAGAGCCATTTGCTGAGAGGGTATTAAAGGGGGGAACAGTAAAAGTCTCAGACCACTGTAGAACATGATCCTCAATGTGCTGTTAACCATCAGCTGACCTGAGCTGATCTTTCCTTCCACCCCCCTTCCAGTTTCTTCTCCCTCTTTTATCTATTCTCTTGTTCTCACTCTCTTAACCTTTCATTCTGGCTCACTCTTCATTTCTGCCAGCCCATCATCGCCATTATATTTTTCCATCCTTCCCATGACCGACCCCGTCTATCATCTCTCCCGCTCGGTCTATCAACAGACCTCTCAAGATATTATTTGGAAATAACTTGGCATCCTCTTATTGCATGATTTTCGGGGGGGGGGGAGGCCAAAAATGTCAATAAAAAAAAAAGTGAGGCTAAATGACTGTGAAACATTCTTGTTTTAATACATGTGGCACGGCAGGATAAAACTGTATTGTCCTCTGTGGGGAACCGCAAACAGTAGAGGCCCCGGGCGACTTTAAACCAAACACTAAGAATGATTTGTAGACAGCTTAATCCAGGTCTGCTATTTACAGAGCAGGACTCGTACTTTTCCACTCACTTACCCATCCGCTGACCCGGGCTAACCTTAGCGTCTTAGGAAGCATCTCTTTTTTTCCACTCATTTCCTCCCACAAATCTCACTGGGTGTTCAGTGTCGCGGAGCGTGGGCTCTCTCGCTCTCCCCTCACGCAGCCCCCACGTGTCACCAGAGACACGCGTGTTAGCCTATTAGCACGCTAAGTAGCACTCTCCAAATTCCCCTGATAGTTTTTTAATGAAGCCACTTGCTGTAGGGATCAGAGCAGCGGTGTTAAATTTAGGCTTTCATTAACCCCTCCGTGTCTCAGTTTCCTGCTATTGTCTGACAGCGGGGCGGGCGCGAGCGAGGGAGCGCGGTGGAAAAGTTGAGGGGTTGCGCGTGAGTGTGGGTGTAAAGTTAGAGCCCAGAGAGCCGGAGATGAGCAGAAGGATCGACACCTCGGCCGCGAGACAGATAGCTGGTAATAGATGCGTCGACGGATAGAGCAGTAGGATGTATAGATAGACGGAGTGATAGACGGATGGAGGTGTGAAATGAAAGCACCTGGTCCAGAGCGAGGAGGCCCGTCGTGGGACAGATGAGCGGGTCGTGACCCCCTGACAGGTGTGGAGGATAGATGCAGCGTCCAAGTGGGACAGATGAAGACGGCAGAGATGGGAAGCAGTTGCCCCACGCTGAGAGGGAAGGAGCTGCAGGAGCAGATCACAACTCAACACTTCGCCAGTCCTGCTTCCTGGACTGTGTGTGTGTGTGAGTGTGTGTGTCAGTGTGCGCTCACACCTCAAGGATCCCGTATCAATGTCCCACTTGTCAACCAAGTGCTCTTTAAAGGCCTCTTTCAAATTCAATTTTTGAACTTACCGCCCTAATTTCTCGTCAGGAGATCTTTCCCTCAGCGAGCGAACACATCACTCAGTGACTGTAATTTATCCGGTGTTTGCTCGCGTACACATATGGTATATTTGATTTATGTTAATGAGAGCTTCTCCTGCCAAACCAGGAAAAAGATAAATATACTTCAGAGTCGAGCATAAGGGAATCACTTTCCTGTCAGTCTGTCAATGAGGCGAAGACTCCTGCTGCTTGTGGGCTTGTTCTGTATGGAGCTGGACTGATGCAGGCGTCTTTGATTTAAAAGAAAATATTTGCTGGAGAAAATGAGAGTCTGTGGTCAGAAATAAATCCAAATCCATAAATCAATTAAATGATCGACAAGCAAAAAATGGCAAATATGCCTTAGCTGAAGCTTCATAAATGGTTTTCTTGATTATTAAACTGAATTTCTTTTGGCTTCTTGACTGTTTGTCCAACAAAGAAGCAAGTTGAAGATGTCTCCCTGGCCTTCGAGAGATTGCGATGAATATTTTTCGCTATTAGTTTTACATTTAATCCACCAGATCGAGAAAATAGACAACAAATCAAGTGATAATATAAATAGTTGTGATTCATAAATTGTCAAGTTAAAGTCACAGGACAGGACGCTTTTCCTTGTTGACACCTCACAGAGGGCACTTTTTCTGAGTTCCAAAGATTTTTTAGACCACAAAGAGGACAAAATGTTCACTGTGGTGCTTCATGAGCACAAAGACGCTGCAGGGACTGTAACGGGAATCTTGCGTTGCCTTGAGATGACTGGAGTGAATAAGACAGAGATTAAAGGAGTCACATCGGGCGACATCTGACTGGTGTGCTGTGTGCTTCAAGCGAGGCATCAGCTCATGGTTGGAGTTTTGGTTGGAGGACGTTCGTGTGTGGTTGTGGGTAATTGCAAGTGTGTGTGAGGATCTGGCAACTCTTTGCTGATGGAGGCCAGGATGCCAGGCACCACTGGGAATGTTGGGAATGCTGGATGCCCTTTCAGAATGACCTGTGTTTGTTGTGTGTGTGTGTGTGTGTGTGTGTGTGTGTGTGTGTGAGGGAAAGAGTGAGAGATAAGGGTGTGAGCGAGTGGCCTTGAAGAGTTTTTAAGGTCTCCCATCGAAACACAGCGGCCCTGTAGCGATGCTCCGTACCAGCTAACAGTCGAGCTAAACGGACTAATACATTTTCCATGCCTGCTGTTGCAAATAGACTCTCATTACACAGAGCTTGTTTCATTTAAAAAGGCATGTAACCTCGAATGCTTGGGGTTTAACGCGGAACTATTTCTAGTTTTCATTAAAATTCTCACTCTATATCGGGCTGTTTTTGTCTGTGAGCTGTCTAATTAAAAAATATCTCAGGAAATCAAAATCAGCTTTGGACAGTTAATTTTTTGGGATGTAATGGAGAACAGATGTTTTTGGGCTAATTAAGTCAAATATTTTATTTCTTTAACCCCTTTTCTTTTGGTCTTTTTCGTTGAGTTTTTCTAACCCTTCATTTAATGATTAAAGAAACAAGCTTTACAGTAGTCGGCGAGTGGAAGCACAGAGCTTTCATCGTCCCTGTGTCTTTTCAAGGAGCCGTCTCGTGGTCATTCCTCTTCGTGATAAGTATATCTGCTATTTATGCCCGTGGCGTGGAGAATCCAGCCTTGTGTTTAGCATCCGTCATGCTCTTATCAGAGCTCCTGGGGGTAAGGCTTCCTGATCGATCGGCCGCCCCCGCTAAGTGGACGCCCCCAATTTGTTAAGCGGACAACCAAGAAAAAGCCAATTTTCCTCCCGAGGCCGAAGAGAAGACCGGAGAGGAGCTAATGTTGGCTGTGACACATAGATCACTGGTGGGAACACTAAAGCTCAGGAGTGTCTTGCAGCACAGGAGTGAAGGCCATGTTTGGAGGAGAGAGGAATGCTTTGGCCCGTTGTCGTCCCGCTGGTCTGGTGATGGTGGTGTCAGGTTGACTGTGATCCCGAGTTACTTGCATTCCCATCGTCCCCTCCCTAAAAAACATAACACCGACCCGGCCCAGTACCGGGGCTGGATCAGGGCATCGGCCCGCCAGCCATTATTGTGTCACCTACTTCTTGTCCGGCAATATGGAGAGAGGCATGCTAATCCTTCTGTCCACAGAAGCACACATCAGATGTCAGAGGGGGGTAAGACGGGAAGGACACAGTCACCTTGCGGTGCTGTCAGACAAATGGATGAACGGTCAGACAGACAACAAAGCCTTCCAACAAAGCCCACCGGAAAGAGCCTAGCATACTTCAGGTCCACTATTATCGTCCTCTTACACATGAGCGTATTCTAGTATGATCATCGCCTTGAACATGCTTGCATATGTGAGCGTACACACGGGCTATTCTTGTCCGGCCAGTCATCTGCAACAGTGCCGAGCTGGTTGTGTTACACTGGGAGGGGCCGCGGGAGGATTTAGGGGGGGCAGATTTTCAAGATGGATGACCTCTCAGGCAGTTTAATGTCACTGTCATTGTTGCCGCATTGCTGACTGCGCAGTTCTTAATAAACCTCCCCTATTATGGGAATAATTGTTGCGGTTTGGTGGAATGTGGGTTGAGTCTGTGTGTGGCCGGGCATCGCTTGCCTGCAATGCGGCTGTAAATGCTCAGCTTCCCCCGGGGGAAGTTTGCGTTGCCTCCACACGCATCGACCCCTTGAGGCCGCGAGCAGATTTGAGAGCGCCTCTGCGCTTCTGTCAGAGATTCAATTCCAGAGACCTTTCAAAATGGAAATACGATGTGAAAGTGATCACAATCAGCCTCGTATAAATTGTGGGGGACACTGATGAGGGGGAGAGCGAGCAGAGGATGAGGAGTGCTGATTCATTTTTGTCTTTTTAAATCGATGGCTAAAGCACATAAAAATGATTCTGCGTGTAATCACCACGCTGACAGGACTGTGTCTCCACTGTTGTTTGGACACATCGCCAGCGGAAAAACCATCCTGTTAGCAGCCAGTGTGGTTTGTACTCCCAAACTTTATAAAGTCCTGTGTCAACACTTACCCCCTTCTCCAAATTCCACTCAAAAGCCTCAGGAATCCTCCGCACTGTGTTGCCCATTGCCTCCAACAGAACGGTTTCATTGTGATAATCGTACCCATAAAGGCTTTTTGGACTCTGCAGCGAGCAGTTGCGGTCAGTCAGATTAAGAAAATAGAGGGAGATGAGGCTCCTCGAAAAACCTTTCTGTCGACTAAATGATGTGAATAGATTTTGCCATATTGTGTGGGCGAAAAGGGGAACAGATGCAGACATTAGCTCAATAGCTAACTTTAAGGATTAGTGGTGATATTCTGTATGATTCTTGGTGTCAGTTATTCCCCCCAAAAGAGTCCAAAACCAACAAAAATTATCCCACTAACAGATCCGGTCCAGTTAGCTGGGGGAGTGTTGGCATTAACACCGCTAGCTACATGCTAACTTCGGTAGATGTGTAGCAGCTACTTGCTAAATGACGAGAAATACTGGTATTGATTAAATGAAATGTTAAGTTCTTACATATTGCAGCTTTAATGATTTCGATATTTACTAGAAACAAAAAAAATAGACTTTTATTTGCACAGACAAAGTCAAGAAGAAGTCAGATGAGAGACGGACTTGTTTTTTTGTCTTTTCATAGAACCTGTTAACAATAAGAAAAATCTGTTATTTGTGAGGCTGGTCCTTTCATGTTTCATGCATAAGTTGACTGACCTTTACACAGCACTGATTTATAGATTGCAGTGCATTTTTTTTCTAAGGAAATCCCAAATCATTATGTATCCGTGTGGCCTGGCATGTTGCAGTAAAGTGTGCAGAGTGTGTCTGGCGTGCGGTCGCTCTCCGATGCCTATCACTGTGATTAGAAGTGCCATTAGTTCCAGCTCTGCCAGCTTCAGCAGAGCCTGAAAAAACATGTTTATCTATGGACACATGAAGTATAAGAACACATGTGAGCACACACACACACACACACACACACACACACACACGCACTTACGTCCTTAGGTACATTCAAGCATGACAATGTCCGTGTGCCACACACAAGCAGGCAGCCAATCACAAACCTCCTCACTCTCACATACTGTGTTTGTTGTCCTGCCTGTTCGTGTGTGTGTTTACATGGTCTATTTGTCATGTGTGTGCGTCTGTTTGTCTTAGCCATGTGTTGACAATTTGTCAGCATCTAACAGAGGATTTAAAACACATCAGTCGAAGGAGGACCCAGCTCTCTCTTCTCTCTCTCTGCACGGCTGGCTATAGGAAGCACAGTTTACATTTCTCTGTATTAATGAACATAAGTGCTGTGTGCTGGGTGGCGTAGCTGCCAGGTTGGATTGTGTACTTTTTCGCTGGATAAGCAGATGTTTGCGTGTAAACACCCCTCTCCAGATGTGACATCAAATGGACGTCTTATTGGGAAAAGGGAAAACGGCGTCCTTGAGTGCTTTTAATAGATGATTTATGGATGCAGACGTCGGATGACATCTCACTCGGCTCGGAGGATCTTCCCACGCTTTGGGACGGCGCTCTTGCATCAGTGCGTCTCCTGTGAAGTATTTAATGGATTGTTATTTTTCCATGTGTATATATTTAACTAATACCACACTTAATTGTCTCCTTCTCATTCATACAATCTTTGTATTCTCCCAGGGTTGATTTACCACTTTTAAGCCTCTCAGTGGGTGTGTTTTTTTTTTTTGTTTTTCTTTTTTTTTTTTGTCCTCAGATTGTAATGTCTCTGTATGTGGTGGAATGTGTTTGAAGAGCTGGTAGGAGTACGCTGCCCTCTGCCCCTCACCCTCCTTCATGCTGTCTGAAGTGCATTGCCCTTGCCCCGTCCTGTGCCGCCCCTCCACCCTCCACCCTTTTTTACTCTCCCCTCGCCAGACCTCCTTTCATGCCCTCTGCTCCCTGGATGTCTGCGCTCTCAACCCCTCACCCCCGCTGCATTCCCACAGTGCCTCTTCTGCCTCCCCAACCCTGACCCTTCATTGTCCCCCCACCCGCCTTCCTCCATCTTCACCTGGTGCCCGTGCTGCTCCATTATCGACAAGGTCTTCTGGGAGCCTAAAACCCCCCCACTATCCCCTTTTTCTTCCACGATCTGGAGCTCATTGCCGGGGCAGAGGAATGTGTCCGAGGCTGGAGGTCCAAAGAGTCAAACACACAACTTGCGCTTTCTGTTGGGGAAGGAAACAGCAATATTATGGTGTGAGGACAGATGGCTGCCAGTTCCCATCATCTTCTCAATAACTTGACCTCACACGCAGGCCTGGGGGAGCTGCCACGGAGCAAGGTGTACGTACGCGAGGTGTGTGTGTGTGTGTGTGTGTGTGTGTGTGTGTATGCAGAGGGTAGAGGTTGGATCCCTGCGGTGCAGTTTATAGAACCTCAGTTATTAGATTAGCGAAACATCAACGAAGGGCTGCCGTTGCAAGAAGACTTCAGCGTGGATTATGTCCCTTCTATGATCGACTGAACCATCCAGAGTCACCTCATCTCTTGATCCGGCCGCCCCTCCTCTTATCTTCACCCACACGTCTGCCCTCGTGGCCATGTGCTGAGTTATAATTGCTCCGTGATGTCGAGCTGGTAGAGCTCAGATGACCTTTGGGCCCGGTCCCCGAGAGAAAGTTCAATACCAGGAATGGAAACATCACTCTTCTGGCAGGCCCACACACAAACACAGCCCAACCGGCTGTGTCACTAGAAACAATGAAACCAGGCAAATTATGAAATGGAGGCGGAAAGTTGCAACACGCTCCTCTCTGCAAACAATATTGAAGTAATCTACAGATATCATTCAACCTTGTTTGACAGAATGAGACGGCCTCGCCCCCCCCCGACTCCATTGGTCCAGATGTGCCTCACGCCAGAGAAGTGATGGGCAACACCCGAGCTGCTCCGCTCAGATGGAGTGAAATGTAGATGCTTTTAATCTCTCTTACATAAGCACATTAGCGAGCAGAGGCTCATGTGTGGGTAGTTTACACCGAAGGTACAGTTAGGCTCTGGCTGACAGCTGTTGGAGCAGGAAAAGCATTTTGGTCATTTCTCAAGTGGCCACTCGTGTCTGATGTATCGAGCCCCGCCGTCTCATCGCTCATGTGACAAATTCCTTGTAATACATTTAAAAGTAACCAAAGGTGTGGAAAAGGGCAAAGTTCCGCATTTATTCTTTGTATTTTGACACTCAACTCCCACTCTTCGGACCTTGCCCCCCGCCCCCCGGCAGACAGCGAGACGACAGCCTTCCACCCCACCGACGCTGATGGATGAATCTCACACTGAGAGGAACTTTTGATATCTTCCTTTTTTCCCCTCGACGCTTCACTCCATCTTCGCGTTCCCCAGAGAGAGAAGCCTCAGCGGGCCGGCCAAGCTGCTCGGTGTCCGACAAGCGGGGGCATCCTGGTGGGTGATAAGTGACGGAGCAGGGCCCGCGTGGTCAGGGTCCGCGGGGAACAACCCCGGAGAGAACCCGAGGGGTCGGAGGGCATGTCAGAGGTCATGTGTGAGGAAGATGAAGAGAGACTGGATCCAGCTCCTCGAGGTAGCACAACACAGATGGGCGCTGGGGGGTAATAAGAGAGGGAGCCGGTGTTGCGGTGCGGGCCGAGGCATGGGAACTACTACTCCCGCGTGTAAGTGACACCTTCAAACTACCTCGCCCCCACACTAATGAAGCTTCACCACTCCCGCTCAAAGCATAATAATCAGAGAGGAAAGCTGTCCAACCGGGACAATTAAGAGGTTTGTTTTCCGAATGCCTGTTTGAAGCAGCCGCCCATTAATCTTTCATGGAGCTTGAGGCAGAAAATCGACATTATGCTACAGATAGGTGCGCATATTTTTGGGCACGCTATTTATTTACCATGAAATTCAAACTCCGGGGTCGTTAGCTCGTTTTATAATTTGTGTCATATATGCTTTTCTGTTCGGCTCTGAGCTTCCCTTAATGTGGTCTCGGTGCGGCGCTGCAGCAGATGGCAGGTGTGACCAATTAGGATGTGCGTGTGTGTGCGTGTGTGTGTGTGAGAGATGGAGAAAGTGAGGTCTGAGATGAGAGGGGTGTGTGTGGATGTCTGGGTGCATGTTTGTACTCATGAGTGATTGTGCAAGGCTTTTAGCGTGCAAACGTATTCGCGGAGGATCACAGGAAAGGACTTCAGCTGTGGGATGACCCCCCGAGCCGAGGCCCTGCAGGGCCCCGAGGGCCCGACCGCTGGAGTGGGTGGGTGCTCGCTCAGCGGGTTCCCTCTGTTACGGCGGCCTGTTCGCTCAGACGAACTCTTTTAGCCGCGGTAATGAGATTTTTAAAAGCATTATGAAAGTGTTATTTTCAAGGAGATACAATCTGAGTTGAGTTAAACTCAGGAAGCGGCTCAGAACAAGGGTACATAACTGCTTTCACAGTCTCTGGTGTGTCTCTCTCTTTCTCTGTCGGCGTGTTAGGTTAATTACCTCCTGTCCTGCCCGGTTCCTCCACGCAATAAAAATCCAATCGCTCTGCAGACGAGCATTTCCTGTTTGGCAGGAAACAGGCTTTTGAGATAAGGCCCTTTTTTTGTTTTTGCATAAAGATGGCAGAAAGAGGAGCACGATGTGTAATTATTGGCAGAGAGAAGGGGAGCCAGGTCAGAGCTTGTTTCTACTCGAGGGTAAAGTCCTTATTGGTTCGGATATCTTTCTTCCAATCCTTTGATTCAGTTGATGTATTTGATGTTCTCTTATCACAGATGTCAGCCCGAGGACAGTTCCCATGCTCTTGGCATACATCGGGAATCATTATGCAGTCCAAATGTTCTGATTTATTGAGATGCTATCATGTGTTCGACCAGTGTTTCTTAGATGTGATGCAGACAGGAATTAACCACAACAAGCAGTGGGGCGGGGGGTTGTGTTTAGGAAAATGTTTTTAGTATGTTGGTGAGAGTTAACTTGATTCCACCGGGCACGGTTGTGTCGTGTTTAGGCTGCAGAGGCCCCAAAAAAGCTGATCACTGACGTTTTAGACAAGGCTTGTGACTTGTTTCAGAGGCATACCAGAAGCTTCTCCCTGCTCTGCTCAAAATACACGCCTTGTCTATTTTTGATGAAAGCTACTTCTAGCTGCACAGAACAGATTGAACAGGATACAACATTCAGCCAGTTTTCAAAATGAAAGACCCTGTGCAGACTGACTGTATATCACCCAAAAAAATGGGAGCTGCCACCTCTCTCAAACTGCCAATTTCTGCATAATGTTGCTTTAACTATGCACCCTACTTAGCATTGAAAGAAAACCAAAAACTCAGGGAAAAAGACAAAATCTGAGCAAGTGAGTATTGTGCTGACAAAAAAGCTCTACTTCCAAAATGCTCTCGATCGGGTATGAAGTTGTATAAAGGGATCGAGGAGGGAATGAGATGCAGTCGTGTCCACTGGTATCAAGAAGTATGTTAGAGGACCAGTTTGACATTTTGGTGAATACACCTAATCGCTAACTTGGCAAGAGTCTGCCCATTGAATATGAAGTAAGGAGTCGGTTGGGTTAGCTTAGCATAAAAGTTAGCAGCAGAGGAATTTAGCCTAGCTCTGTATTTCCCCGAAATGTAAATAAATATAGGCGATGCTTCAATTTGATTTAGTAAGCTAGTAGTAATCTCATTACCTTGACGAGCTGTTATCACCTTCTCCTCTACAAACCGCTTCTTATCCCTCAGTTAGCCGCCATCCAGCGGTCCACGTATTAATGCTGGCTCACTGACCGACTTTTGCTTGCGTATGATAATGTGCAGCCGTGGTTATTGTGTCAGATGAGACGTGTTTGGAGATGTCTGTGTGCGATACGGTTTGGTAAGGAGCTCGCTGCTTTGTGTTTCAGAGGGAGGTCGTCTGTGTTGCTCTGTGTTTCTGGGTCAGGTAATGAGCTTTGGGGGGGCTCATGTGTGTCACTTCAAACAGACTTCGTGCTGTTATTGAAACCTCATGTCTCAGTTACATTTCCAGCATTCTTCCTCTCAGTTTTTTTTTTATATTCCAGAGGCCAACTGATCCCAGTGCATATTAGTGATTTCTTTTTTTTTTTTTTTAAATGCACTTCAGCATGTCTACCAATTTAAAAGAGAGTGCTGCCCTCTCATCCAGTGGCACAGAAAAGTGGAAACACATCGTCGGTAGAGGGTCAGAGATTGGTTCTGGCTTTCCTCAACCTCTCTTTGAAACACAGCAGCCCGAATGTGTCGAGAGCGGATCATTATAACTCGTGAGAAAATGGTTTTATTCAGAGTTAAGGTATATGCAGGTTGGGTCAGTATTTAGTCTGAAAAATGGTGGAAGATTTGGTATTCCCTTGTTAGCATTGTAAGATGACGATCTGTTTGAGTTAGTCGACTCATTTTCAGGGGCCAAAGATGATGTCATCAGATTATATTGAGAAGCTACAACCAGTGAATGTTTTTACTTAAAACTGGAAAACTTAATAAATTATCTATATTGTTGGTAATTATTTTTCTGAAATGTAGCCCTTAAATCTACCTCCTTAAAGGATAAGTTCACCGAAAAATTGAAACTTTTGTCTTTATCCACACACCTCAATGCTGATGGATGGAAAGGTGAAGTTTAATTCACAGCATAACAGTAGTTTACTACACAACTGAAGTAAAAAACGCAGCTTGTCAGGTATAATCCGAGTCTCTGAGAGCCCAGAGACTGAAAACTGCTTTTAAAAGACATCATTTACGCCCCTTTTCAAAGCTGAAATCTTCACTGTAGCTGCTGAGCTACAGGGTGTTACAGTTCCCCGCCGTCTGAAGTGGATACACGAGTTGCTGGGATCAATTTGGGATCTTGGGGCTTTCCGAGACTTGAATTACACCAGACGAACAGTACTCGGCCTTTTTATGTTGTTGTTTTCTTTTCACATTTTAGTTTTGGAGAAATTCTGCAACTCTCTTTTGCTGTGAATCTCCATGAAACTTCACCTGACTTTCCATTGGCGTGAGGCTTAACACTTTTTGGTGAGCGTATCTTTGAAGTCAAATGAATCAACTGTACAAACACTTGCACATCTCTTATCCAAGAGTTTCCATCAATCTCCAGCTCCCCCCCCCCCATGGGAGTGTTCGCACTAGATGTTGTTAGGTTTAAGGTCGGCACTGATTGCACCCGGTAGCGTGATTGATCACAAAACCTTAAACTTGCCCAACTCCACCACAGAGCTGCTGTTTACCTAGCCACAGAATCCAACGGCAGGATCAGAGGTGACCCGATTGGCTCGGGAAATACTTCTGGCAATACTTATTCTTCTTCTGTGGTCTTCCCGGCTTCCACTGTTGTTGTGGGAACGATGCTTTGACTGGAACAATGTCTTTAAACTGTGTACAGATCCTGTTCGACCTAATTCAAACACATGGGATGTTATAAATGTTTGTGCCTGCTCTGTTTTTAGTGGCAGATTTGCATTATACAGTTTTACCTAACACACACACACACACACACACATACACTTGATTTCCTGCGGGCACTATTGCTCACACACATATACAAACAGTCACACGGGGAAAGCTTTCTGCAGCACATCGTGTGAGTCAGCCGCCATTGCTTTCGTTGCGTGGGCGAATACCTGTCAGTGTCTACGGAAATTTAGTGCAGGTGAGGATGTGGAAGACGGTTTTCCCGTCTGTGCAGGCTGATCTGTTCGACAGCTCAGGAGGAGCTCTGGTTTCAAACATTTAGATGAGATCCAAAATGAAATAGATCACGAGCTCTCACATGTACTTCAATATTCATTAGATGAGATAGATTTTCTACCTTCCAGACATTTTCTTTTCCTTCCATAGACATGACGGTGTATTAGTAATACCGTAAGTAATCAATCACAGTGATCATTTCATCGCTTTACTTTCCTTGACCTCATCGTGCAGCTGCAAAAAGGGCACACTCTAGAAAATTCATCTTCCATGGCCTGAAAGGTGGAAAATCAGTCCAGAGTTTGATGCGACGCTTGAACAATGGCTATCAGCGGTATGAAATAGACATGATTTGATGGTCTAATACACACAAAGCCACAGAAGACTGTCTGTCCCAGCACATTGGTTAGTTGTGCTCTCTGCCGGGTGGTTTTCCTCTGCTGCAGCTGGGATTAAGTGTCTTCCTGGAGGCCATTAACGTGGTGGCTTTTGAGTTTTAGGAAGAATACCTCTCATTCTTCTTCCTGCGCCAGAGCTTTGCTTCCTGTCCAGCTAACCTTCGGGCGATCATCAGCGTCGGTAATTATGGGCACATCAGTTGTATTTATAGCTTAGTGTGGAACAAAAGGGCCGACAGCCAACCGTCGCAAAAACTCTCTCCACAGCCCCGACGTAAAGGTCTCCTCATAACAGACTTCCTGTTTCAGAGGAGAACGCCTCTTGGTGCTTCAAACCGACAGCAGGAACGACGTGTACAGTAAATGTTCGGGGCTTCGCTCTAAATCGTTGCACGAGTTGTTCGAGAACATGCGCTCAGGTTACATGAGAAGAGATGAGATAAAGTTAGAGGGTAATGTAATGTCATGCTACTTACAAAGCCAGGTGGAGGCGAAACCCCGTGTCTTCAAGACATCTCAACCGAATACTGGAGGGGAAAGCGCAGCCTGTAGGAGCGTTTCAGTGTGAGCAATCAAGCTTATTTCAGACTGACCTTTATTCACAGTATCTAAATTCTGTGCTGTTCCTTCTTTGGATTTATTTCTCCTTACTATTGAATTGGAATTGGCTTTTGTTTCTGTCTTTTTGGTTCATATTCTTCAGTAGAAGGCATTTTTCCTTTCCCTGACCCTCTCTTTAAATGTAATGCCGTGTTTCCGCTGCATGGTACAGCTTTGCTCCGACGCACTTTTGGTGCCAAGTACGTTTTCTTAATTCCGTTGTCTTAGCTGATCCTGATGGCGATGCTAGGTGGAGCTGCTATGACATAATCTTGAAGGTGATACAAACACACAAGAACTAACGGAGGACATCGTTTCCCTCTGAGATTCTCTGAACCACAACAGTTTATTGTCTGCACTATGTGGACTGCCATTTTTTTTTTAATCATCTGTATCATGTGATCAATATATTTATGGTTGCAATTTGCGGTTGGTCCGTGTCGCGCAATGCCGATTCTCCTGATGATTCTCTCTGACCAATCAGTGGTCTGCAGTGTTTCCACCACATCATTCAGTATCACCGCAGCTCGCTTGGAACCCCGACGGGTGATACTAAAAAAAAAAATAGCAGGTATCATCTACAACTATTGCCCAAGGAGGAGCAGCTCAAAGCGAGTCAAGCCGAGCCATCGCATGCGGTGCGAACAGCACATAAGTGTATCCCTGGTTGGGAGTTAATTCGCGAAATTTACAGAATTTACGGACCATGGCCCATTTGTTGCCATAAAACTGCAAGCAGATAATACCCTGAAATCAGATCTGACCCTATGTTATTATCCTGTTCAGCCTGCGAGCACACGCTTGCGTAACAGTCCGAGCAGCTCTGTGGAGCTCAGTGCCGCACAGCTGATGTCTGTTTGCTGACCTGACTGATGAGGTTCAGTTAGGATGCCTGCTAATAAAACTACAGCACCGGCACCCACTGTGAACCCCAGCACCAGTCTGGGATAAAAATCCAAATGTTCCATTGTTTTCCTTCTCTTTGGTTCTGCAACTCTCTCATTAAGTTCGAGTGTGTTTGCTCCATACGTGCCAGCGTGTGTGTGCTTGCACGGCATGCAAGTAAGTGTGTGAATCTTTCTTGTGAGACTCTGTGTCTCTGTCACGAGCCGGAATGGGATGTAAATTTATGAATACTTGGTGCTGAATAGCTGGCAGCGCGCTCGGAGGAGAGATGTTTTGTTTTACTTGGAGCATCGCGCTGACCCTCGTTCCACTCCCACAGCCTCGTCCCTCGCCGTGACTCTCACCCGTCCGCATGTAACCCACAGTTTGTTGGTTGCTGTTATCAGTACTAGCATAAGATAACGCTTTCGAGCGGGGAGGATGCTCGACTTCAGGCGTCATGTTTGCTATTTCTGAGCATGTGTTTTGCCATGCATCAAGTTCTGCCTCTTCAAAGGAATTCCTTTACAGACGAAAGGACTTTAAAAATGATTCCTTTGGAATCTGGAGCTAAATCTTGGCTGCCCGCTTCACAGTCGCAGTCTCTAAAAAGCTGTGATACAGGGCCGAAGAGGTTTTTTATCCAGCCTTATGGCCGTGACTTCATTACAGCAAGACAAAGCCGGGGTGAGCCTGAGGATCTTCCGGGTGTTTGACGGCCCTCAGGGGGTTTAGCTGCACTTCCAAGGAGCATCCACTTTTTCAAACCAGGGTCTTACAGTCTTCCTGCTCCCTGCCGTCTTATTCCCGTCCAGTTGACACACACACACACACACACACACACACAGTGTTAACTCATGCTGTCTCCGTGAATGGATATGAATCTGGGCTTATTCTTATCAGGATGCTCATTTCCTGCTCCTCACACCTCACTGCCCTGCCCCTAAACACACACGCACACTCAACAGCAGGCCCAGGGGTCGGAGGGAGGGAGATTAAAGGAGCTAGCCGGAGAGGTTAAAGGTTACTAAGTTCCTACCTCCGAATGATTCCGGGTCAGCACGGTGCGCGGCTGTGTGCGCCCTTGCGTACGTGCATGTGCGTTAAAGGTGGACAAAGCAGGGCCTGTGTGCACAGGCGTACAGCTGCGAGGGCCGCTGTGTTGATGAGGTCTTAATCAGAGCGCTTACAGCTGGGGTGAAAAGGTCAGCGGGTGATGGTTTAGGTTTTGATTGGGCCCCTGGGAACCCGACGCAGCCCGAGGGCATGGAGGCAGGGTGGCAGCGGTGGACCACAGTTCGGTGACACGGCTGATTCCTCTCGGTCAGCGCACCCAGCATGCTTTTTTTGCACATGGACACACACACATTTGATTGTCCACCACACACTGCCAGAGGTTTGTTATTATAAGGCAGGAAGAGCCTACTGTGCGTTAAACCCAGACTCGCTCTCCAGCCATCATCTCTTGTACCTCAAACCACCAGACTGGCTCCGATCTCTCTCCCCTTCTCAGCCTGCGGAGTGTAAAGTCACTATGAGCAGGACGAAGGCTATCAATAAGCCCAATGTGTCATTATGTATGAAAGGATAATGACAGGAATGCTTTATTGCGCTTTTATAGTCCCTCTCCTCACTGCGCACCGCTTGATCTCATGCCAAGCGTCTGGAGCTGTTGAGAAGAGCGGGAGATCTGTGTGCATGTTTTGTGTATTTGTCACGGTCAGAAAAATCTTGAGAGCGGCCGTCGAAATTTCAGAAAATGCCTCAGCTTAGAATCAATCAAAAGCTGCTACTGGAAATTTGGACCAAAGTTTTCCTGTCCGCATTTATTTTCTTTAGCGTCCAGAAGTGCAAGGAGTTTCCCCCGCGGGCCACTGAAGGTGATTTGTGACTGTGGCCTTTTTTTTTTTTTTCCAGTGTGTTCTGGGAAAGAAAAATGAGGCGGTTTTTGACCAGACTACTGTACATACGCCGCCTGGAGCAGTTGGAGTTGTTGGCAACGGGCCACCAGAAGCGGGAGAAAGTCGTGACCGCACACAAACCATCTTTTTATTTCATTGACACATTTCTAAGACAGCAAACGTGATAGAAAACAGCTTTCAAGGGGCTACAATGGACCCGTTTATTATTTTCAAATGATTTACATTGAATCATTGAGATGCTTTTTTATTTATTTATTGAGTTGGTTACTTCCTTACTTGCTTTCTTACCTACTTCTTTGCCAACTCTCTAACTTGCCTGCTCATTCGTTTATTTATCGTTGATGTGTTAAGGTACTAGTATGCAAGTAAATATAGAAATAACAATACAACACACAGACTTTAATACAATAAAGCAATGAGCACTAGATCCTTCATGACTGTCTACACAATGCAAATCTACAAAGTTTAATAAGATGCATGTGAGAAGGTCCAAATGGCTCCAGAAGGCAGAGGCGCTGCTGGCCTCAGTGTTTTGTTTGCCATCTGTCACCCGGAGGAGCAGTTTGGTAAACTGTGGTCACATTCAGTCTTCCAGTGAACATCTCGCTGTCCTTCGGCAGAATACCTTTGTGATGTGCTAATGGTCGGGCTTCAAAGCAGACGGCCCCCCTCTTTCCACTAAGCTCTTAAAGGTTGGTAAAGCTAACTATAAAGAGAAATATGAAAGAGGTAAAGGTGAGGCAGAGGTCGCTGCAGAGTGGCTCCTCTGGTTTTCCTCCACTCAGCTGATTTTCATGGGAGGGACAGCTGCAGTCAAAGCCAATCAGTTTCTCTAAAGCCCAGAAAGTGTAACATGTACTTATGTCTCGAATAGATATATGCCCGCATAGCTTTTATACAGTGACATGCCTAAATCCTGTCATGTATATCACGTATATCCCTTAATATCCAGTATTAGATCCACATCACGTTTTCTAAGTGATGCAGAACATCTGTCTGTCTCGGAGGCAGATGCTCTGACCCCTTTTCTCAGGATCACTTCAAATTAAAGACTTCATTTTTTGCCTAAGAGGAGACATGTTGTAGTGTTTATTGTCCACCCGATGTTTGCGAGCTTTGTTTATTCAAGCCTGGCCCAAGGCGTCCCTCAATGGCTCCCTGAAGATAAATAGGTGGGCAGCGTGACGGTGAAATCAGAGTGGATAACGAGAGAGAGAGATGCATCTTGCGGTTAGGCACTTCACTTTGATACAAATATCTCCTTTTTACCCTAATGGACTCAGCTGTTGGGACAGAGAGGCAGCATATACACTCCTTCCATGTTTTCCCATGACTCACCCGGGCTGCTCTCGCATTCTTTATGTCTTTGTTTTCTCTGATTTCGGTTGCTTTGCCAGGCGATTGCAGTGGCTCGTGTGCCCGCCGCAGCAATGCACGCCAAGCAGGCCTGAGTCAAGACTCTAAGTGCCCGTATGAAGAAAAGCAGCAGCCCAGGTGCTCCGTCACGGCCGTGGGAACAGACGGAGGGAGGATTAAGGAAAAAAAAACATTACGTCTTTTTTCACTGTCATCCACCGTAAGCGAGTTGCAAATGGATGGAACACGGGCGAAGTGGGCAAACGTCTTCATCAACTGGACAACATGTGCAGCAGTTATGAGATGCGCTGTATACACATGTCACACAACCAAGTACTTGAGCGTGCTACAACCACCCCACACACACTTTCATTAGGGAACAGTGTACACGCCACAGTAAACGAACTCCAGACCTCGAGGGGGAGCGCTCTCGACCGACCGCAAGAACCGGGGCTTTATTCTCTTCATTATTCATTATTCTATTTTCACTCGTGGGCCCCTGAGTCATCCTAACTGAGATCAATATCCCAGCCGAAGCGCTATTTTCAGCCTCTTCTGTGTCTTTAACATTTCTCTGATTCATCCTCGTGAGCTGCTATTGTCTTTATTTTGCTGACAAATCGAGTGCTTGGTCATCATCCACTCTGCGCTCGTGCTCAAAGACAGATGCTCTCTCTCACACACACTTAGGCTCACGCATGCACGTACGTGAGACTCGGCGTAATCAAACCCACACTGGTTCATTTCGTACTCGCAAAATCTTCCTCTGGAGGATCGATTGACGCAGCTAGATGCCACATTTCGACCGTTACAGCAGAGCGCTCGTGTTCTTTGCAGCAAATGCAGTAAAATATAGTAATTGTGATGGGGCATGTCATGTAATATGGAAAGTTGTAAATAGAGTTAGAGCATGTGCCAGTCGAGCAGCTGCGTCGGATCAGTCGTTGAAATAATATCTATAAATCTGCATCCAGCTCCACCGCAGTGCGTGTATTACAACACAGCTTGTGCGCACAGCTTGTACCTCGGCCTGCTGTGGGTCTATGTTAAAGCTGCAGCATGCTGCACTCGGCGCTTCCAGTCTGCTGGTTTGGACTGCAGGGTGTATCTATAGGGAGATTAGTGGCCTTCCGCTTGCTCAATGGGCTCCGTTAGTTTTAGGACTTAGCTTTGTCACGGCAGGCGGGCGAACTGCTTTCCAAACATCTCTTTCGTTCAGCTTCACTAACTGGGTGACCCACAAACTGAGCCGGAGTGGCTGGGAAGAGAGCGCGTGTGGGAAACATGGAGACTGTAATGACCTAACCATCATCAGGAGTCATTCATTAAACAAACGCCGTCGGCCAGCAGAGGACAATCAGAGATTAAGAGGTGGATCGCTTCATTAATCTCTGGTTAATTGATAATTGACAAATGCTGCGTTGCACTCTGGCGCTGAGAGGCCTTTGAGCAAGAGCATGTGTAACCTCTGCTCAGCTCCGAGATGAAAGACAGACCTCCCCTCAGTGTTTTGGTTCTGCGTCGGGTTTTGTTGTTTCAGGAGGCGTAAAAGCCAACGAAAGATCTCGATCCAGTCAGCTCCATAAAGGCGGGCGGGGGTGATGGAGGAGGCTGGGCAGGGGGACTCCCCTGCCAGGGGCTGCCAGATGTGTGACCCGGCCCGTCACTCTGCTACAAGAGCGACAGCTGACTCTCAGCTAGACGCATCTTGGAACCGGCGCCCAGTCCGCGTGGGAGAAGACAATGGCGGAGCTATGAGACACGGGAAGATGGGGAGGAATGATAGATAGACGGGTCTGGAAAGAAAGCATGTGAAAAGAAAAGGGGTTTGACAGAAAAAGAGGAACTTCTGTTTTTCATCTGCAGCTCACATCTGCAGCCCTGTTTTCCTGAACGTACCAGCGGAGTGGCTCCTCAAGGCATCCATAACCAGCCGCTCGTTCACTCAGCGCAAGAGATTCATCCCGCCCTCCACCACTAACAGCCTGTGTAATAAAATCAGTGTGTTTCACAGAACTCCACTCACTCTCTTTTCTCATCCACCCCCCCCCCCCCACCTCCCGCGCTGTCTAATTATCTTACCAACACTGACTCAGACCGCTCAGGTTCACCAATTTGTACAAATCTCACGGTGGACAGGAAAAGGTGATAGCGATTTATTAGACAAGTTTGTCTTTTAATAGACTGCAGACGCTGCATGACACGGACGTTTGCTCCCATTGGTCAGAGGCCTTTTTTCTCAGGCTCTGATTGGCCGGCCCGCAGATGCCATCAGTGAGCTAATGGTATCTCTGTGATCTGCTCGGCATTAGACCCCCCTCCCCTGTTGTGCAGAGAGCCTGGACGCTGCAGAATAAAAACGGGCCACATGTTGATCCGTGTTGTTTTAGCCCTCTGGGGAGAGGGAAGAGAGGTGATAAGGATCTCTGCATGGTTTAGGCCAATCCCTATTGTTCACTAGGCCCGTGTGTGTGTGTGTGTGTGTGTGTGTGTGTGTGTGTGTGTGTGTGTGTGTGTGTGTGTGTGCTTTTCTGAGATGGCAACAGAGACAGACAGGAATCCGTCATTTCATCACTTCATTCCCCGGCGGCTCCAGTAATGATGTTTAATATCAGGGGATGGGATGGAGACCGTTCAAGAATGAAAAGAGAAACGAGAGGAGAGGAGGAAAAGAGGAGTAATCATTTATAAAGAAGCTACGAAATGATTTTCATTCAAGAAAAGATAAATTCTACTCAAACTCATAAATCACAATCAGCGTTGGAGTAGATTGATCCAAGTTACGTTACTGTAAATCCACATAACACATGTGTCTCTCAAGTATCGGGTACAGCGAAAGAAGCCCAGGAGAGCGTTTTCATTTACTTCACGGGATTCAATAATCGTTATGAGTTACAGTGGATGGAGCGCACAGGCCCGCCGTCGCCGCAGGAGCTCCGCGACCGCAGGGTTCCCGTACATGCTATCGCTTTTCATCTCTTCTCCCATGAAAGTCGTGCGTTGTCCCCCAGAAAATGACCTCTGTCCAACAAAATGATTTATCCAGCCACAACAATCATTTATAAATCACATCAGAACAAGTTGGATTTCCCCGCCCCAGCTCGAGTGATGGCGTACGCTGAAGCGGAGGAGAAGAACAGCCATCTTCAGTTACAGTTCTAATGGATTGAGAGGCTGCGTGTGTGCGTGCGTGTGTGCGTGCGTGTGTGTGTACGTGTGTGTGTGTGAGCAGGCACTGCGGAGCCTCTCCATAAAGTAGCAGTAATGAGAACAGCATGGCTCGGCAGCAGGAGACAAAAACCAAAATACTAAGCTGCCCTGCTGTTATCAGTTGGTCTTTAACAGAACATATCCTACCCAGACTAAACAGTCAGACGAGCGACTGGTTCATTGAACTGATTGATCAAGCTAATGACAGCTTGTGATAAATAATGTAAGTCACTGATGAAGTAAAAATACCAAACTTTTTCCAGCCACAACCTCTTCGGCCTGGGCATTAGCTTTATTTTTCTGTTTCGTATCCCTGAAGACATTCGGTATTAATCAATTCTAAAGGCCCCTGAAAGCAGATTTTCTCCATCAGCTTCTTACGAGCAATGACGGCACACAAGAACACAAAATAACCTGCCATAATTTTAACAATTTTAGTTTTTCAGCATGACAGAGTTCTTTCTTTTTGAAGCAGTCCAGCCTCGGGTGGAGAGAGAGGTGAGGAGGGAGGGTTACGTCTCTTTGTGCACCAATCCAAACTGAGCAGTGCTTGAATCAAAGTGTGATGGCAGCATGGAAATGATGAACGGCTGCTTTATGTCTCACTTTATATCCTGTTATTCATTGGCAATCGATTGGTCTGCTCGCACACGACTGAGCCAGCACCGCTCCCTTTGTCTCCGGTCGACTCTGTTGTGTTTCTGTGTCGAGTTCTTATGTTCGTTGCAGGTACTCCGGCTTCTTCCCACAGTCCAAAGACACAACAGGTTACTCTAATTTGTCTGTAGGTGTGATTGCGAGAATGAATGGCTGTTTTTCAGCTGGGACCGGCTCCAGCCCTCCGTGACCCCGTGTGTGCATGTGTGATTGTAGACAGAGGAAACGCAGCTCGAAACAGTATGGAGCCATGTCGAATGTAAGACTTACATACAAGTTACAAGATTTAGGACTTCCACTGGATCGTGAGATAGGCCCATAAAATCAGATCAGTGCACCAGATGATGAGGTTAAAGGTTAAATAAGTTGTCTATTGTCTATTAGCCACAGCCACGGCTGGCACTTTGTCGCCAACTTCTTCTTTCACGCTGTCAGTTTAGTCTGCAGCACAGGTGCCACGTCAAGATGACACACCTGTTCCTGGATGCTCCCTCAGGAACTATTACACTCTCCCTTCCTGTCCTCTTGTATCGTAGACTGGGTGCTTCAGACTTTGAGCCTCTGGAAAGCTTTTCTGAAGTCGGAATGGAGGTGCAGATCTCAGCTGATCCTTGCTGATCCAGATCCTGAACTGTAAAAACCTTCAAAGATCCTGACTTTCCTGAGCCGGATTGAAATTAATCCGACTTTGATGAACTCCGCAGCGGTGATCTGTGTTTGATGAGTGTCAGCGGCCCTCTGACAATGCTGCTGCTGTTCATTCACGAGTAAGACAGACGGGAACATTAGAGGCTGGGAGACGGATGAAGGTGGACGGTTCGTACGCTGAGCCAAAGTGAAAGTGAGGGATGAAAGAGAGCTGATTCGGAGGAACGGCGTGGATGCAGACAAGGAGAGAAAGAGCTAGAAAAAGCAGCATGAGACAAGTCCTGGCCAATCTTCCCGGGCTGTTTAGAAACGCAAAGTGATGTTTACGGCCGGGTTGTTATTATTTGCAGGTGGAGACGTTGAGATCACTGCGTTGTTTTCTCAGCCCCGTCTGTCAGGAAATTCCCCTCTAACCGACCCCGTCACTGTGAGAAAGTGCCTCTTCACCAAAGAATAACTTTCTTCTCCTGCTGCTTGTAAATCAGTCAGAGGCTGGAGTTCGGGTTGGAGTGGCCATTAAAGTGCCAATTAATGGAGAATCATTTTTGTAAACTCCGCAGCATTCTTTATAGGGTGATGGATCTGCACAAACAACATACAGGGTTTTAGATCCTCGTGTGTCTGTCAGATCTGTCCGTGGGTGAAAGATTTATACATAATGTAGCGTCCCATCTGCTCGGCTGCCAAGAGGCTCCCCCTGGTGTCCAGATTCCTCTTAATGAAGGATCCGAGATGCCTCCGATATATGATCTGCCTACAGCTTGCCGCACACGTCGTCCTTCAGAGTGTCCTGAGTGAAAGATATAAAAACGTTTCAGTGCATCAATTACAGCGTTTACTGCACACTCTCCATCCACCTGTCTGAAAGACACACTCCTCACCTGGGGAATATAGTGATTCATGTGTGTATGGGAAAAAAGTTGTGAGGTCAAAAGGGGATCAACTGCTACAAAACTCTACCGGTGGGCATCTGGTCCTGCTTAAGGTCTCAAAATGATTTCAAACTATTTTCATTCTTGGGTAGAGCCATTCTATGAAATTTGCCTCACTACTTTTAATTGATTGCTACATTACATTCAGTGATTTTTATGAATCAGACTTCTTTTTCTTTGCATTGTTAATGTTTTCTGTTTTTTGCCTGTGAAACGTGTAAGTTTGTTTAAAAAGTGCCATATGAATAATGAGCTGGACGGTACATTGAAGTACCTTAAACCTGCATTCTTTCCATTTCACCAAACAGGGACGACTCCACTGGTTGCGCAAAGAAGTGCAACTGTGCGTAAGCTTATGAAAAAAATGTCCCTATTTCTCATTTACTTTATTGCTTCGGTAAACAGTTTCCTAATCAGTTCATGGTCACGATCGCGAGTTTGAAGTTTCTTCATCACATCATGATGTTCATTTTGTAAATTGTGGTCTGGGCACAGAGATAAACAGTTACCACAGAACAGCTGGAAGGAAAGACGGATTTGACTCTGAGCAGCGCCCTGTGGCGGTTGTGTTCCTTCACATCCATGCCAGCGTGAATGACGCATATAAGTATGTGGGCAGTGACGGTTATATCCGTCTCGAACGGACGTGGCGTGTTCCGCCAGATCCGATCAGAACATCCTGCTCCACCCTCATGTCCGAATATTGTCACTTTTGACTCCAAAAACCGACATGGCAACAGCTGTAAAGCCAAGCTGGAGGGTGACGTCACGGTGGATTCACACTTGTTCTTTGTGAGGGCCAACTTGCAATTGAGAATGAGGACATTTCTTCAAAGCGCAGTGCGGACCTGTGGCTGAGACGGTGGCGGTCAGGTTTAGTGGCCGGAGAACGCCTAATGTAAACAAGGATGCTTCACAGGTGTGGAAGTATTAATGTGCGGCTGCGATTTGCGGCCGTTCTGGAAGTCTATTTTCATTGGAGAGCTCAGACGTTGCTAGACAGCTGGATGCATAAGATCAGACGCTCCGGCCTCATGCATCACACGCAGACATACAGCACATTTATGCAAGCTCACAGACGTAGCCACGCTGCTGAGACTCATTTAATTGTTATTCTTTACCATTAACCGTTCTTTCTCTTTTTTTTTCCCCGCTCCTTCCTTCATGTCCTGACGATGACGTCTCTCTGCGGTCCTCCTTCCTCCGTGTCAGGTATGTGCTTCAAAGTCCGTCCCTCCGCCTTTTCACTCTCTCCATCCCTCCCCCGTCTTTCTCTTTCTATCACAGCCACATATTCCCAATTTTCCAATCACTGCCTCTCTGCCTCTCACTGATATGTTAAACCACCGCACTCAACACATGAGAATGAATGACCTCCATGTGTCGAGCCGGCGGTGGCACAGATTGCGCCGTAGAGCTGTGGTGCATATATTGTACACATTGACAGCGTGCCAGTAAATATCATTAATCACGGTCTTGTTTTGGCTCTTCTGACTCGCCCATGTGGAAGTGATTTTTGTGGGTGAAACACTTCTGGGTCCTGCGATGTATTCTTCTCCTTCAGCGATTTTCTGTATGTTTTTTATTTTCTGTTCTCGTCCGAGTTGCTCACACCGTGACTCAACAGTTATTCACCCTGTCTAAAAATACACCCCCCGGCCCCCCTCCTTCCTCTGAGGAAGTCGGGGGAGAGCAGTTTACCCGTCTTGCTTTCTGCTGTTTGATTAAAAAGGGCGATAAGAAATAACTTTCAGGCCCATTATCGCGTTTTAAGTGCAGGCATTCCTCTGCAAAGCGCATGTTTGTGAATGCTAGCTCATCCTTAAGCATTTCCTGATGGGTGCTTGCTGGATCTGGCAGTAGTAGAGATCCCACGAAGGAGACCCAAGTGACAAGAGACCCCCTTTCTCCTTCAACCACCCCTCAGACTTGCGAGGCAGGGAAGGCTCCTGTGGTCGGGGCTGGTGCTGTCAAGAGTTCAGAGTGTCTGCTGGTGGGGTTCAGGGGGAAAAAGAGGGGAGGAGTGTTTCACTCTGTCTGCCCTGCATTGACTCATCCATGACAGGGCGTTATCATATCTCCCATTTACAGAGACACACTGGAGCAATCAGAGCACGCAGAGATAATAGCATGGTCATCATCGGTTTCAGTGCCACTTTGAGCCCGATGTTGGTGACAAATGTAATCATGAGCGTCTGGATTTTTATTGAGTCTGAGTCTCTGGGTGTAAAATTCAGATGAAGACGTGTCGTGAGTCACAGAACATGTCTGGCTTGTAAATGCCATTGCTGACCGCCGGCTTTGTACAATTAATTTTATGTAACAGTGAAAACAGAGAGAAATTTGAGGAGCAAGTGGGGAACAACTCAAAAGGCAAGATACATGGAATAAGTCTTAAAGGATGTTTGTTGAGATTATCTTAATCCTTTGACCTGATAGAGAGTAAGCACGGACTCTGTTCCCCCCTGTGGCTGATATCCACTTACCCACTGATAGCCACACGTGAGAATTATGGGCTGATGACTGGGCGCCAAAACATACAGTCATACAGCAGAAGCACTATCAGAAATTATTCTGACAGTGTCAGTTAGCAATAATTACCTGAGTTTTCTTTAACTAATATTAGCTATCATAGGACAGTGGTCATACAAGACCAGGTAAGTGTGAACAAAGTTACCATTTACCATGAAAGCTAGCCTATTAGCTTCATGAAGGTACCAATCTTAATCTTAACGAAGAAACTTTGTTCAATGTAATAGATACATTTGTAATAGATGTATTTTTACAAGGTGCATTTGTAAGAATTTGAGTTCTGTGTTCTGATGATTAATGTGATTGTGAAATATCCCAGGTGTAACAGTTAGAGAACTGATTGTCCAGGTAAGGTCCAGGGATCATGGAAGCCTCTGCTCGATGTAGCACAGAGTCCGATGACGGGGTCTCTCAGTGGAAGTGAGCCTGGTTTCCCGGCACTTCAAAAGGACATGCATACAGTAGAACAACAAACTCAGAGCTCAGCACTTGCGGCCGCCATTGGATACTGACTGTAGAATCAAAACAAACCCGATAAAGCAAATAGGACCCCCTCCTCCGGCCCAACGGATGCGTGCTGGGGGGGGCACAGCTACGCCTGCTGGGGGGGCTCTTTAATGTGCTGTGGAAGTGTCACGCTGGAATGCTCTGCACAAACAAGCCTCGGCTCACATGTGTCGACGGCCGGTGCATGTGTGTGTGTGTGTGTGTGTGTGTGGCAAAGGCTAGGAGCAGAAATGCAAGAATAAAAGCGAGGGTCGTGGTGTGTGTATCCGTGTGATATTTCTGCCAAAGAGAGTCCGGGTTTTGTACGGACCCGGTAACGACCACAACCCACATTGTGGTTGTCAGTGAAAACACGCCTGCAGCAGATGAAAACAATGAGGGTTCGGCTTGAGTTTTTCCAGGTTTTCTGAAATCGCAGACTCTGCCAGAGATCTTTATCTCTCTCTTTTTTTTTTTTTTTTTTTTTTTACAGTAGTCTGTTGAACAATAAACACAAATTACAGTCTTTAACAGTCTCTTTACCTGTGACTTGGTTCACCCCGCATCACTTTCGCACTGCATGTGGCTTTGCTAGTTTCACTATCAAGCGGGTCTAAACATTTTTTTCAAGTCATCATGACATAATTCTTTTGATATTCTGCCTGAGACACAACATTTGTGTTTCTGTGATTGCGTGTTGTGTCAGGGTGAGGCAGGGTGAGGTCGCCCTGGCCTGTAATGAGCGAGGCTGTGTTTTGTAGTGTGATGGTTGAAGTGTAAACACATGGATGAAATGAAGATGTAGATACATATCTGCAACCTTAAGAATAGTCAATTTAATCAATCAGTCTCTTTCTTAATGCTCCAACAATGTGTAAAAAGTCCAAACGTGGTGTCGATGATCTTTATTCTTTTAAAAATTGGGGCATATTTACAATCTCAGTTTGTTTGGGACCTTGGATATCCTTGAGGAAACATAATCGTAACTCCATAAACAAGCTTTGTAGTGTGGTTGATGTGTATGCACTTTTTTTGTCCGCCGTTTTCATCGTGCTGTGAGCTCTGCCATTTGTTGGTGTTGGAATTTGCCTTCCTCAGATGCAGCCACTACCAACTTCATCAGCCTTGTTTGCATCACTGTGTAAACATCACATCAACTGTGGAAAATTGAGCCACAATAAAAAAAAGAAGGAAGCAGGGAAATGAATACCTAATTTTCTTTTATTTAAGAAAAAAATAGAAAAGAAAGAAATGTGTGTCATGGATTGGGTCTTTGAAATGCTCGACGATCTGTCGCTTCATGGCTGATGGCGACCATTTTGATGGTTTGTGTTTAAAATCCTTGCCAGAATCTTAAAAGCCAACCCCACAGAGTCTGAGGGAATAACCTCAGTGAGGAATGGAGGGGATGAAAAGAGGCTTTAATTAGAAATCTGCCCTTCATTAATGTCTTCATTTTATTTGTAAACAATAAATATTACAGCCTGATGATTTAACGGAGCCATGAGAGGGAGCTAAACAAAACCATAGGAGTGGAAAAAGAAACCCGCCAGGTTTTTCCATGAATAAACTTTTGTCAGCCTCACTACAGTAGCTCGTACATCCAGATTAAAGCAACTCTTAAAATCGAACAGTGTGCGTGGGCAAATGGATTTTCTACACTATTAAAGGATACGAATATCAAGTGATATTATGTGTCTTTGTTATTGTCAACAAATCCCACACAAAGGCCAGGAGGGAGAAAGAATTGATTGTACAAACAAGTGTTGTCTGATAGAGCGTGCTCCTCTGTGCCACATAAAGTCACGTTCTCTTTTTATAAGAAACACTGTTGTTTCAAATTAGTCCCATTCATCATCCTAGTGCTTTAAAAGTGAGCAATATGTGAGAATTAGTTAGAAATGTTCAGAAGTGTAGTTAAATGACCAAAACAACAGTTTTGACATTGTGATGTCCATGTATTACGTGGCAGAGATATCCACTAAAGTTAGCATGCTAACCAGTTAGCCCTGGCACATCGCCACTAGCTGGACGTTTACCTGAGCTAACTAGCTACGGCAGCTATAGTTGGCAAGGCTTACTACTACTTCTTTTTTTTTTTTTTTCTTTTTTTTTCACTTGATTTTAAAGATTCATCATATACAGTAGGAATGAATGGACTTGGGGTTAGTGGCACTAACAGGATTGAAATTGAAAAAATACAAATTATAAGATGTAATTGAATCTCACTACCGGTGTCAACCCTGCTCACTAACTAGCTCTGTGGTCAGTTAGCCTACTATAGTAAATGTAGGGAGGAAGGCAGCACAGCAACAGTTTCCTGTTGTGTTTTGTGTCCCGAGTTAAAGTTCTAAACAAGTTATGTAGGAATCACCTTTCCTTGTTGTTTCCTCCCCAACCTCTAACTAGCTGGACATGAAGTGAAGTCACAGAACACATTTCTGGTCAGTCATGGAGCCTTCTACTCTGTGGTGGTTCATGTTTCCCTCCAGTTTGCTTGTTTTGCCTCCAACTAATAGAGGTGACAGACTAGCACATTGTTGGTTTTAAGCTTTTGCTGACACAAACAGAAATGTAGAGTAAAAACAGACGTATCTTGTCAAAATAAGACAAATATTGTCCACACAAAAGAGATGAAAACAAAGAGAGAAAAGACAGAAATTGAATCCAATGTTGAATCTGGACAAACATAAACCAAACCAATGTAATTAAATAATAATACAAACAAGTTACGCATGACACAGTTTATGTATTTTCTTATTAACTTTTCATGATTATCGAAAGTTGGATTTTCCCAATGAAAACAAATGACACAAGCACTTTAACAACATATTTGGACACACACGTGTTGCTTTTACAGGAATTTTCACGTCGAAGCATGTTCATATGTTGGACGACTTTCAACGCGCTCCATCTGCGCATAATTGCATTCCACCAGCCAAAGCGTCTCATAAAACACAATTTATACATTTTAGCAAGCGATGTCCAAGTATCAGACAATAGTTAGTTACACCACATCAAAATGTATCCACTCTATATCCGACTGAGCCAAGGCAGCTCTGTATTGTAATTTTTAAATCAAGTGTGACAGCAGCTGGGGAAGCAGATGATGAGCTTTTTGGATCCCTCAAACGCTGAGTGGATCTGACCTTCACAGTAATCTACTGTAGTTTGCATGAACTCATAGTGAATTCATTAATGTTTTTTCCCCTTCTTAAAAATCATCTAATTTCACCAGAGCTGTACGGTTGATTGCAAAGTTATCCCTCTAATTATCATGACTCATGAAGGCTCAGTTGTATTTAGCTTTACACACACACACACACACACACACACACACACACGCATACATACGTACAGCATTTGTGTGCTTCCCCAATATAGTGTGGACACATTTGAAGGTCACTCTTAAGCAAAATGCAGGCCATACAGTGTAATCACATGCATGTTTATACAACGCATTGACAAAGAAAAACATCGGAAGGGACAGTTAACCTCACTGACTTCATACTCATGCATTGGCTCAGGAGCCGTTCATAACCATATGTTCCTTCTATCAACGAATGTGAGGAATCCCGAAGCTTTCTGGTGAATATGGCCCCGTTCTGCCGTTTTCCCTCTCCAGCTCTGCTCACGGTGTCATGTCAGTAACAATCAGCTCCCTGCTGAGATGGCAGGTGAAGAGGTTAAACAGGATCTGACCCGCTGCTTATTATCCTAAACATGTAGTTAAGGGAAAAGAAGGAGGGCAGAGGGGAGATTTCATCCGCATGTATGCACATTTTGAGGATAACCAAACCAAACATTTGAAAAATTATAAATTAGCTGACAAAAAAGGTGTGCAGATCCATCAGTTAACAGATGTGCAAAAAATGTATGGAAACAGAATTTTTGAATGTGTGATTTCTTTCACTTCTTTTCCTTATTTGCCAGCAAAAAAAAAGCCTTTCCAATAAAAAAAAACAAAAAAAAAAACACAATACAGTCGCTGATGTCTTAACTATAGACAGTGTCATAACTGGATGGAGCTTTCGGACCTGAAAGGGAAAGCCAATGCGGAAGCGCCTTACACCTGCATTCCTTCTAATGGCCAGCAGGGGGGCAACCTCTCTGCCTCAAAGGAGAACCACAATTATATGTAAGCTTATGAGAAAATGACCTTACTTCTTGCTCGATTTACTGCCTCAGTGAACAGTTTCCTAGTGAGTTTATGGTCTCAATCGCTAGTTTCAAGTCTTCCTCTACACAGCACGACTTTCATTCCGTAAAATATGGCCCCATTTAGAGTGAAATAAATAAGCAGGATAAGCTTGTCATGGTTATTTTGTGATTGATCAGTTGCTACCGCGGCTTGTCCTCGAGTTCTCAGTCAGAGTCAATTAGGATTTCCTCCACAGCTCCATCTTCTCATGTTTACCAAGATGTTAACGGCCAAAATGACTCGTGGCTTGAAGACGGTCCACAAACCAATCGGTGACATCATGGCGGCTTTAAACTTGATATAAACAGAGGAAATGGATTCATGCGTACCGCGTTGGGTGGCATCAGCAGTGTGTTACCGAAGAACCAACGGGCACGTTTTAGCAATGCTAGCCTCTAGTCTTGATGCTAAACTAAGATTATGAATGGAAAAAATATACATATAACACTGTTATATAGAACATACATATAGCACCAAGCATTATGCCTCCGTAACGTGTTAGCATTGTTATTGTGAGTGTGTTAGCATTTATTTCAAAGCTAGGCTAAAGCACGACACAGACACTGAAAAATAGCAGAAGCAAGCGACAGGTGTGGCAGTCTTTAAATCAGACTTGTGGAGAGATATTTGCACCATGTCTGCAGTCCTCTGGCTCAGAGACAGACCGCAACACTGATGGATGTGGTGTAAAAACACTAATACATGCTGTGTCTGCAGGGCGGAGCCCCTACTGCGTGCTGATGGACTTAGTCCACAGGCTGAAACCGCCCGTATACTCCTGGGCTCTGTAAATCTCAGCCCACTACGCAAATGAGAAACTCTGGTTCTCACCCCGGGACTTGGCTTCATTAAAATCTAAATCTCCCCATGTCATCAGGTTCTTCACTGTCATATTTATTCATACAATATCCTGTCCTGATTTCCTCTCTCAGCTGTATTAAATCTTCATATTATGAGCGAGTGAGAGAAAAAAAAAATAGCGTCCAATGTCAATAGCACGTAAGGTAAATGTGGAGCAGTCTCTCGCTGTATCAGCGATGTGGTAACAGATTTCTGTTCTGCTCTCGGGCTCCTCGGGCGATGGGAAAGTTTCTGATAAATATCAAAATGAAACGCTGTCCCAGCTGGTCATACAAGGATATGAAGGCAATAACGTGCGTCTTTGTATGTGCGTATACAGTGTGTTTAGAATTAGTAACGGACCGGGGGGGGGTACACACGGTATTTGTGATGGTGAGTGTACAGAATGTACAGAACATGAATCTGCAGGTCAACGGTGCTGCGTTGGTTTTTGTCAACAGTAAGCTGGATTTGACAACAGTGGGCCAAATATGTGTCAATATTTGTGTTTTGGAGAAAGCCTCTTTTCTGAATTGATTACTGGCCGTGAATTAAACCCAGCTGGAGTGCAGCACACTGTACATGTGTGTTTTTCAGAGCAGCTCATTCATCGCTGATTAAGAGTCCTTGGGTCCTCATTCGTCTCACACCAAAGGTATACTTGCTGACATATGACTTCCAGGAACTACAAAGAGAGCAGTGGGATGGTTGGAAAGTGGGGTCGGACAGTGATGTATCGCCTTTATTCAGCAGGGACAGATGGCCCATTACTGCTTATTACAGGCCGTTCCCTTACTTATAATAGGCATAATTTGTTTCCAGTTATTTGTACAGCAACCCGGGCTTTCCTTGAACATAGATATTGCTGTGCCCATTTTTTATGCACACACACACACACACACACACACACACACACACAGACACACTTTTGCTCATACTGTTAGAGAGGCCTCATCTGAGACTGTTAAAAAGGCCATCGTCTTTCTCCACTGCCGTTGTCTGACATGTTGGACGTTACACACCCGATTGAGTAACTCTTCTTACTGGTGCGTATCGAGTATAAAGCGTCTTGTATGCGAGCATTTGTTTGTCACCGAGGGCCGCAGCGTTAACGAGCAGAACAGCTGTGCGTCAGACCTGCTGCCACGTGAAATTATAAAAACGAAGTGCCAGAGAACGGAGGCCGGTAAAGTTGAAAACCAGAGTTGGACGAGATTAGACGGAGGGCGGGAAAGAGTGCGAACAAGGAGGGGACGAGGATGAAAGACGCCGGATGGAAAATGCAGGTAAAAAAAAGGGAAAATGTAGGTCACCGAGGACGTTAAGAAGAGAGCATGGCAAAGAAGCAGCGAGGCGAGCAAAATGAGGTTTCTGGTCGGCGTAAGCGAAAGCTGTGCCAGGTTCACAGTAACGATCCAGAGCCAGCTGAGCCAGAGGTGCTGATGTCACCGGCTGCTCCCTGCTCTCTCTTCTCACATCACTTCTTTCAACCTCAACTGGAAATTGCTGTCTTGGAGTAATTACTCCAGTGTAGCTATCATATTTAAAACAATTTTTATAATAAACATAAAAAGTACTCATTATGTCAAAGGTTTGTAAAAGGTAAAAAAAAAAAAAAAAAAAAGCAAAAAGAAATAAATAACAGATGTTAACAGTGTGTTTGAAAGCAGAGAAATGTGTTTAGTGTTGCCAATGCTGCGCTCAAATAATTGAACTGTATTTAAAATTGAAGGCTGTTGCTCGGAAAACACGGCTCAGCGAGGATCTCGGTCCAGATGTTCCAGGAAAACCGTACAGAGCCTCTATTCTTATCACTCGCCACATATTAATCTTCTCTCCCATCAGTTTGACGAAAGTAATGAATTGGATCAAATCCGCCATCGTCGGGCCAAGGCCCGTCACGGCAATCGATGAGTTATCTCCAGTAATGGTCCACATGCATCTTTACAAATGCAATTCTGATCTCATGAAGCAGGTGATGCGGACGGCGAACAGAGATAAGCGACTGCCAAGAGAAATTCTGTTTGGACGGACGGTACGTGTTGACCTTTTTAAAGCGTGACACATACAGGAGTGTGACATGCAAAACAATGCTGCTGCTCCAAAAACCATGATTTTTTTTTTTTTTTTTTTTTTTTTTTTTTACAATTAAAGTGTGCCATTCTTTGGAAAATGATGGCTAAAGTTTGCATAATCCTTTCAGACAGGCTGTGCTGTGGCCCCAGGTGTCAGAGATGGATGCACGATGTCCTCCCTGCAGACTGGAGGCTGATGTAGGAGCATGTGCCACAGTTTGACCTCCATGTCAGGAGGCTCTTGTTCAGGTCACCTCAGCTTCGCCTCCTCCCCGCAGGGAGAGGGGGACACCTGATCTGAGCTCCTGTCAAGCATGGTTAACTGAGTCCACACCCGAGGGGCTGGATGGGGGGGGGGGGGCTCACTAAAAAAGAAAGAATTAACTTTAGAAAACAAAAGTATTGCACGGATGCTAATGAGGTCAGACTTAGACTCCACCAGATGCCTTTAACCTGTAGCAATTGCACGGAAGGGAAGTTGTGTCACACGATAAGGAATCCCCCCTCCCACCGGTGTGCATTTAGCTGTCCTCTTCAAGGCGGGGGAGGCATAATTACCTGTCATGCGTTTCCACTGTAAATGATGATGTTACCTGAATGAGTCAGATTGCTTTGCTTTTCCTGGGGACTCATTTTTCGGTTCAGTGGCTTTGACAGGCTGGCTCAGCCAGGCTCTATGATTGGCTGCAGACCTCGGAGGCTACCTCGCGACTTGAAAGAGAAACACATAAACAAAACTCAATTAAATACATGAGGTAAGCGTGTCTTTGTAGTATTTTTCAGGATCAAAGACGTGCAAATATTGACCCCAAACCGTAGGCTGACGAACTTATATGGCGGCTTTGTTTGCTAATTTAATTGATTCAAAACCAGGGGGAAATGACCCTGTCAACAGATGCAGAGCACGAAATCCGTCCATCCTTTGCGTGTGTCCAAGTCTGAGAGGTGTAAACTGGCTCTTCCCTAAACACCATTGTTTCCACCGCTCCTCGCGGATCGCCAAACAATAGATGGGGACACCTAATGCTTAGCGTATGATGCGGATACCGATAAATAATCACAGCTGTGATGAAAAGCGTCTGCAACTCTCACTGACTTCATTTCACTCGTCCGTGTCTAATTCCCGCTGAGCTTGGCCAGACTTCAGGAGGAGGATGCAGTTTAAATAATGATTAGTGTGTTTAGAGGGAGCTGATATGTCTTTGGTCTGCCTCAGAGCTCCTCTGTTTTTCTTTAAAATACCACCCTACAGAGGACAGGAGGCACTGAGAGAGCGAGGAGGCTGGGAAATTTGTGGTTTTTATGGTTTACACCCGTGATAATACTTTCCTCGGCTGCGTCAGTTCTGTGCTCCCTAACAGATATTTAACGAACACTTTTTGTCACAGAAGGCTTCTCGTCGGCTCTGTTTTCCTTGTCTTTTCTGGCAGCCCTACAGAAGAATTCCACACAAAGTTATTAATCTTTGTCATCCGCTGTTGTTGAGGCCACATAAAGAGCTTTGCAGTCGAAAGCTGAACAGATTTTTATTATGGATAGTAAATTAAAACTAGCTGTCAGGTTGCACAAGACTAAACAGAGAGTGTAACAATGAGACGCGCAAATATGGGATGCATTTTAGGGTTGGCCGATGTCGAATAGAAATATGACGATGTCCACAGTGACAGTACGCATCATATGTCATCACAGCCTCACACAACATCATTGTCGTGTGTCACAGGATTTGCTCATTAGCACCTCAGTGTAGTCAGTGGACTCAACACTGGTTACTGCTGTTTACCACTGTCGCGTCCAACATACATCCCTGTGCTGGGTACAAAAATGACTTGTTTCTTTTTAGAAAATCTTCTTTTAAGATTTTAAGATATTTTCATTTTCAGCTCAAACTCATTTTCAGTGGGAGTGCATGGGGCACTTTTATGCTAGCATCACACGCTGTTTTTAAAACACTAAGAAGGCTCGACACAACATGAAACTTTGCTCGTAGTATCAGCAGCCCATGCACTCCCATTGACAATTAGTTTGAGCTGAAAACAAAAATACGGTCAATGTTGTGCCTCTTTCATCGTAATGATGCTTTTTACACTAAGGTTTGTCTCATATACATTCACAAAAAAGCCTAGGTTGCATTTTGGAGAGAGTTTCACTTCAAAGTTACATTTCTGGGGAGGTGCACGTCAGGCTATGGCATAAATTCAACGCAGAGGCATAAACTAAGCTTTATGGCAACTGTCAGGGGACACATTTCTTTCTGATGCTCGTTGGTGTGGGGTCTTTTCTCTCATGATGTTACGATGGTACATGTCTCAGTAGTCGATGACAGTCAGCCATTTTTCATGTGTGTTTAAGTTAGGATTAGACCAGAGACATGTATTTGACCTTTATGTGCCAGTTTTTCATGAATGCGCGCATGTCATCATTTACAGTAATCCTGCAGTTACAGCTCTCTGTGTAAACCGGGATTTAATCGCTAAACACAACACACACTCCTGCCAGTGCTTTATGAGCACATCAGGACCTGTCAGAGCAAATGGACCTTTTTTCAGCTCAAACCGAGTCCCAAGAACAAGAAACAATAAATGTCCACAGTGGAGTCTCTGTGAGCCACAAGGAGAGAGTTAGAGATGAGAAGTCGTAACCTTAGTTTTCATAAGCTTGTCACATTTAACCAGGCAGATTTTGAGATAAAGGCAGAGAGCTGTTGACATCTTGAGGACCCCGGTGGAAAGAAGGCAAGATGTTTTCACCGTTTAGTAAATGAATCCATCAAGTCACATTAACTTCATGCTTTCATCTAATATTTTAGCCCTCCGCCCTGAGAGAATACAAGTTCTCTTCTCTCTTCAGTCATATCTCTGTGTTTTCCTCTCCTCTCTCGTTCTCCCGTGAGAGCACGTCCTCAGCACTTGCGATGAAAGCAATCTGCTGCTGGCTGTAGTTTGATTGTCTGGTTGACAGCTGGCCAGCTGTTTATTTTTCTATTTATCTCGGGCGCCCTGAACCGTCACATGCTCGGCTGCTCGTGACACCGGCAGGTCGATGAGAGCGGGGAGAGATGGATGGACAGATGTGTGAACTGTGATACATGTTTCACATCAAAGATTGGTTTCTTGGGAGTTGCTGGATTTGACACATCTGGACTTCAAGGACTCATCAGGCAGGCACACGTACACACTGTAGATGCACGTAATGATGAATACCTCCGACCGTGTTTACGCGAGGAAACCTTTCAGTTCTTAATCCAGAAATGTGTTTGTTCAGCTCTTATCTCCGTGTTAAATCAGAGCTGTGTCTTTGTCTACCTGCACCACAGAAGGGCTTCTGCAGGTCAAAGAGACTCAAACTCAAAACCAATCAAGCTGTGTCAGTTGTTCCGAGTCCTTTGTCAGCTGTTTCAACACTTTCGTCACCTCCTTCTGTCTGAGTCTCAAACAAAGCCCAGGAGCCACAAGGCCAAATAATGTGTATATACAGATACTTTGCATTTATTCATTATTTATATATTTTTACATTTAACATGAACACACCCCTCATTGGTGAATCGAGTCTACAGCCATGCTAGCCTAACATCTGGCATGGCATGTTGAGAGCTACTAGAGAATTCAGTCAGTGAATATCCGTCACATATTTTATGGTAATAAATCCGAAACCTGTCAAGATGTTTACTAGTTACAAACACTTTACAAACACTAGTATTAGTTGGAGAGCTGTTTATTGAAAACATTCATCCATACAGAGAAATCTGTCCAACCCCCCCCCCCCCAGGCTAGCATACCACCAAGCGCTTGTCAAAGCGCAGTCAATCCTGCACCAGTGCGCATGGTTAGCATAGCGGGGAACTTCTCCCAGCCTAGCGTGGCATGTTTAGCGTCTGTCCGACCTCAGGCGTTGGAACAGGTTTGTTCCACTGGCTGAAACTGAAGAGAAGGGCAGGTGAGGTCACACGGCCTCCTGACCTCCCAGCCCTTGCTGTGTTAACCTCTAGCACCGGCTGTATCTCCTTCTGCTGCTAACAGGATGCAGCGTTTGCCCCGAGAGGTGGCTGTTAGCTCTGCCCATCTGCGTCGACGCTTTGACCCTGACCGGACATTCCCAGACCGGTCCCACACCTCTGACCCCGCTGGATGAACCTCTCCTCCTGTCTCCGTTACTCATCCCTCCTCACCTCTCCGTTCTGTTGGCTACATTCTGCTTAACCGAATTACATCGTAGCTGCAGGGGGGAAAAGAAGAGCCAGCCGCCGGGATGGACTATCAATGACAGACAGACCGATCAAAGAGAGCGGGGGTGTCTTCGTTGCTGTTTGCTGTGAACATTGTGTTCCAGAAGGTGGATGATGATGATGATGATGATGATGACGGTGTGGTGATGATGATGCAAACGCATTTGCGGGAAGAACAGGAAGCTCTGTTAGTAAACTCCGTCCTGAAGGCAAAAGCCACAACTGGGCTGCAAGTCGAACGCTCTGCTGACTGATCTGTCAAAACAAGCTTGTGATCTCGGCCTTCACAAAGATGCAACAGATCGCTATATGTGTTTTTTTTTTTCTTCTTCTTCTTTTGTGGCACTGTGTATGTTTGTGTATTCATGTGTCACTGCGCAGGAACATGAAACCTGAAGCTTACATCTGCAGTCTCTTTGGTGCATGAAATCGTCTCTGGTGTTGTTTAGCTTCAGGGAGACAAAACCGGTGTTGTTCTTCACTCTGTCGCTGTCCCAGCGGACGCCTGAAGAAGACAAAGTGTCTTCCAAGAGTACAGACAGTTCGCTCTCTTAGTGTCTATCCTTTTCATTATGAACTTTGATTCGATCCGCTCAGCTGGTGTTTGTCCTGTTCTTTCATACGATACAAGCCTCCACAGCCACAACAGGACAGTAAAGGCGGCCACACTGTTCAACAGGGGAGCCATGAGGCCAATAAACACGACCAGATCAAAGCCAGATTCTTCATTCCTGGAATCAGGCGAGAGTTTTTTACGACATTACTGCTGTTTCTGCTGAAATACGAATGGTTGTGTTTACCCTGTGCGCAGATAATTTATCTGTGTGTCTCGAGACCTTTCGTCGCGCCCAGTGGCCTCAAATATTCAGAGGGATTGTCTGTGTGCCATGTTTGCTATATGTCACCCGTCCTATTTTGCCGCTGTTTGACGTTACTGTTTTGAACTCGCTAAGCTTCACTCAGACGACTTCTGTGGGAGCTGGAGCCAGTGTTGCAGAGAGAGCACGACGGAGTACTTTTTCAGTTTGGTACCGTATCAAACTGGCATTTTGTTAAACTTCTTCAAACAATTTGTCCCGTTATGTGTTATGTTATGTTATGAAACGTGAAAGCTCACTAATCAGAGGAAAAAAAACAGAGGAAACTTGCCTTCATGATGGAGAATAAAGACTTAATCTGTCCGCTGTGTTGTGTGCACCAGGCACTTTGCAGAGAACTGCTTCTTCAGGACCGGAGACATCGAGCCTGAAGTGCAGGTCAGTAGTGGAAGAAATGAAGAGCCCTGATTTGATGATGTCATGGGTCGTTAACTGGACTATCAAAGGCTGCAACCGAGTGACATTAATAGCTGATCATTATTTGTTGAATCAATTGATTGATAGTCTATCAAATGTCAGAACATGGAATAAAAAAGTACTTTTTGCTTGATAAATGACCCGCATGATTCACCAATTATCTAAATTGTGGTTGTTTCCTGTCGATGGAGTAATCATTAATCACCTTCCCCTTTAAGCGCTGACACAGTCAGAAACAGAAAAAAATAGTCTCCTTTTGTGTGTGTGTGTGTGTGTGTGTGTGTGTGTGTGTGTGTGTGTGTGTGTGTGGAAAATTTTAGCCATACAGTGAGCTGTTCCCAGAATGACAAATGAAAGCAGGTGAGGACCATCGGGAATCGTTTGTACTGAATACACTTCATCCGTGTCTGGCGGTCGTACCGACTAAAGCTCGTGTCCTCGAGGTGTCTGAGCAGCAGGGATGAATTCTGTGAGACAGGTTCTTCCTTTAGGACAGAAGCTAAATGGAGACATGTGGCGAGAAGCGATGCACTCTCGGTTCTAACATCTGTCTAGGTGGTTGATTGGCTGAACGGCACCTCGGGACAGTCCCACCGCCCTGCGTTCTCTGGAGAGGAGATGATTCGCGCGAAGACAGCGGAGCATCTCCGCCTCACTGCCCACATTCCTCCGTCCATCCTTTTTCCTCCCTGTTCTCGAATTTCCCCCTCTGTTGTACTTTTGTATGATTGATTCTGATCAGACCCGGATAAAACAGATGTTCGGTTGAAGAGATGAGCAGCATTGATCGGCTCTGCTCGCACTCCTTCCCCTTCTTCTTGTTTACATCGCTGTCAGCATCTCTCAATTGTTCCTCCTCTGCATCTGTTTACCACATACCCTTTTGTTTTATGGAGGAACAGGGGGAGGAAAAAAATGATCTGGCTTTGTACTCCAAGAACAACAGGACCGTTACCAGAAAGAGGCCTCGCAAACTGGCCGAGCTTCTACACATGGTTTAAAGATGAGGAAACCCTGTATCTGATGTTTCTTTTTTAAAGAAATCAATGTCGAACAGCTGTTATACTCACTTATTTAATGAAGGTCTGCTGAAAGACCCCACAAGAAAAAAGAGAGGACCTTCCTCTTCTTTCCTCCCTTATCTTTACTTCCCTCTCATGATTTGCTCTTATCAAACATGAAAGAGTTTGAGGACAGTGGTTATGGTCTCGTTGGTCTCGACGGTCATGGTCGGCGTCCACATAAAACAGACCCAGAAGATGCACCAGAGATAAAATGGTGCTGGTGACTTTGGCAGCAGACCTGCAGGAAAGATAATCTAACCCCACCAAGATGTCTGGAATGGCCTCACGAGTTTTCCCAGCGGTGTGCCTGAAGCCTGCGAGGTCAGACTCTAAATCACTGGAGAGAATTAAAACTGATATTCTCCATCAAAGGAACATTTTCCCCTACAGGCTGAAAAGAGCCACAGCCTTCCTTCTCTCTCTTTTTTTTTATCTGAGTATTCTGAGAAACTGATGCTCACTGGGACAAGTTACATGACCTGTACCCTGAGATTTCCTTTCCTTTATATGAGACAAATTCATACAGAGAGGAGGCAACAAGAGAGAAAGTGTTAGTGTGACAGAAAAAGGATCAGGACAGTTAAAACTGAGGTCTGGCTCCCCTCTTCAAAGTTTCCTGGAAGCTGCCGTCGAGCCCTTTGCCATTGAGTGACGCAGTTTGCTTTTAAAAAGTCTTCTCAGAGTCCCAACTTAGTTAAATCTGAACACATACTCACAATGCACATGTTGTTGGCGAGATTGTGACTGTCTCAGATTGTTAATAAATCATATTATAAACCATAGACAGACAGCGTCATCTTGTTTTTTAAGTTTTATTCAGTATAAAAGTGATCCAGCGATAGTTGTCTGCGCATCCGTGATTACTTTAACACACAAAACAGGACCTGCTAAATAGTTTTACTTACTATTATTATTCCTGTTTACATCCCACAAAGCTTGATGGGAGCTACAGGTCAAAAAGTCCAGGAGACGACAGATAATACTAATAAGTGTGTCCAAACTCACACAAATTGAAGAAGACATATTGTGCTCATGGTTGGTTCACATTTTTATTTCAGGTTATCAGTTTTCTCATACTGCCCAGTGTCTGAAACACTCTGTTGTAAGGCCCCGCGCCCTGAACACCAAGTCTGCTCTGACTGGTTGCCTCACACATGCCTGAGATAGCACCGCCCCGCCCCCCGTGACTCTGTCGGGCTTTGTTGTGTTTTCAGCTTCCAATTAGCTTCACCTCTACAGTGAATATAGGCAGAAATTATGTAAATGCATGACATGGTGATGTCATATGATGTCACAAAGTCTTAATTAAAAGTGAGACTATTGACTTTTAAAACTTTCAAGATCGTTTGACATGCACACTAGCCAGTGCAAAACGCTGAAGGACAGAAAGAAACTTGAAGCGTAATAGGCCTCCTTGAACTTCTCTCCTGTCTACCAATATATTTTATTGACAGAGCTAAAAGCAGAAATACATGACGCAGCACGCAAAATGAGAACAGTGTGCTTAAAAATTATTAATGCGCTGCAGGAGTTCACCCTTGTGGATGCACATTATAAAAATAAATCAAATAGTTTATACAAGCCAACAGCCGACCGCAGTTCAAGCAGTTCAGATATTTTTTAAGGACACCTGGGGACATTTCCAGCCATGAATGTGGTGACGAAAACCGATATTTTTAGCCAAACCATGATGTTTTTCTTACCCTAGAGAACTGGTTTTTGTGTGTAAACCTGAGCAGAGCATGAGCGCAGCGATGTGACGAGAGAGAGCTGGAGAATTAAACCTAAACTAACGCAAAATTGCAACATCAAGACACCCTCACTGTTAACTTATTTGTGGTTTTGCAGCAACGTGCATTAAATCTGGCAACTGCGTCGGATATACTGACGTTTGCTCTGTGGGCATGCGGACAAAAGACTTAAAAATGATTACATGCATAAAAGTTAACACAAGTGGCCCCACTTCATCTGACAGTAAGACTGTAAGCAGGCCTGCATATCACATGAGACACATTGACTCTGACAAAAGCCTGCAAATAATAAGAAATTTTGAAAAAAATAAAAATTCAAAAACATGCCTAACTTTTCAAACTATTGTACCGTGATTCTCATTTGTGTTCCTTTTTACATCTTTCTCATGTGGCTTTCGTCAGAGAAAGATGGGAAAGTTGCATTTTTAATCCCTCTGCGCAGCACCAGAGGCAGTCTGAAGGTTTGTGCGTGCTGTAGCCGTCTGTTTATCCATTGTGCCAGACCTGCGTTCTCCAAACACATCTGATGGTGCTTTGATCCGTCAAAACTGTCGATTTCCTTACACACTTACATCATCTAATTCATCTCCGTCCAAACACATGTACCCTCCTCTGCTCTGACAGAAAACTGTCTCTGGCTGTTGGGTGGTTGGTCTTTGGCCTCTGCCACACGATGCAGATCCCACGAGAGCGATTACCTCGCAGGTTAAACTCTTAAAAGCTTAGAAGTCATTAAATGAGCTGTGTAATCTCGGGTCATTATTGTCATTTTGGATTTATTATGATACATCTAGATGATGTAATGTGTTTTTCTTCATCTCCTCGATTGATAAAGACATCAATGTTTCGGCTTCCTGCTTCTTTACCGTGTCACTGCTTGTTATGATGATGGCTGAATTGGATTTTCTCAATGAAATTTGAGCCTCGTGCATTTTTGTTTTCGTGAGTAAGATTGACAGTTTAGCTGGGGTCGTACACAATGGGGTTGTAAAGTGGCTGTTTGGGCCTTTAGATCTTCAACTCAACTTTCTGGACTTTTTTGGATGGATTTGATCTGCAGGACGGATCAGAAAAGAGCAGGAAATGACTTGTGGTAAAGACGTAAGAGTGGGACCAACAGGCTACAATAATCCTGTCCACATTTTGGAAGTTTACGCAGGTGGAACAAGTCTTTGGCCCCTATATGCTTTCGGCCAAACGGTGATAAGCTGAATATGTGTAGGAGAACCCATTCCAAATATACAGAGCAAGTCATTTCCAGCTTCCAGCTATACTGTGCGGGGCCGTGGGGCCGCTGCAGACCTGAGCGGTCTGACATGCACATGAGCTGCATGCCAGTAGTGATCAGTGGCCGGCTTCCACTCACGCCAGTCTCAAAGACACTGCAAATAAACAGAGGGAAGAGGAGGGAGGAGAGGCCCTGGGAGAAATCACAATGGAGCATAATAAGCAAAGGGAGGAGTTTGGCGGTGAGGGTGAGCGATGAGGAGATGATGGAAGGATGCAAGCGGGGAAGAAGTGCAATCAAAGGGGGAGAAAATAATAAAGAGCACCAATAAACAAAGGCATCCCGGGCCTGTCTGTGACCCATTATGGACGGGGTTTCTTTTGTTTGTTGATAACCCTGAGAGTAGCACATTGTTTACCCGTCTTACCGCATGGCACCGCTCATTACACATGGCTTTTGCCAAAAAAATGTGCTGGCAGCAGGACTTTTGCACAGAGCAAAAGGTGGAGGGTAGGTCAGGCTGCTGCCATTGTTTGGTTAGCATCTGGCTAACAGGGGCTTAGCCTCTCACCGCGTGTCCTACCGCTCTTGCAATGGCGCTTACATTCACAGTGTTGTTACAGCATGAATGACCAAGTGTTCGCCTTCTTTGAGACCTCCATGAGTCAACACAATCATTTAATCTCAAATCTTAATCTTCATGGCTTTTCGACTGCCTGATATACGCCTCGGCTTCTGTGCAGCAGCTTCAGACGCTGACGTCACATCGTCTTTTATCACTGTTTCTCCTCAAAGGATGGGGCCCTGTGGCTGAATAGAGTCCATTCTTCATTTCTGCCGACCCAATATAACCATTAGACCTCCCTCACTGTAACTGTAACAGCCTGTCTTAAACTTTAATCTGCTCTTTGTCTCCCTCTCCCTCCCTCCATCTCTGTCGAACCCCCCCCCCCGCCGCACACACATACATTCCTGCCTCACGGCTCTCGTCCCAGGTAGAATAATATTATCTCAGTGGACTGTCCCTTGTTCATTCGATCTTTAGCGTGGGACTTTGGCTAACCATGTCCAGACTGTGCCGCTACTTAAGAGGCTCTCCCGCCATCGCTCAGACTGTACCGCAGGTTATAATTAACCTGAGACAGAGCACTGACCTGTGACAAATAGACTGTAACACTATGCCCACCCCCCACACAAACACACACACACACACACACACACCTCCTCCCTGCTCAGCATAGCACAGTCCGGCACGGCACGGCATGGCCCACTACAGTGTGATGGAGATGGGGATCAAGCCTGTCTTGAGGCAAGGAGGGAGCATTCCAGGGAAATATGTAGACATTGCAACAGCGGTAAAGTTTGGGAAATAACACTGGAACTGCGAGGGAATTTCTTCTGAATTACATTAAGTGCTGTCGCCCACAGCCAGAGGGAAGTGGATGACATCGTCGAATGTGTGGCGGCTATTTATACTGCTGCGGTGAGGATTATTTTGGAAGGAACCAACTGAGAACACCTCAAGGACAGCTGTCTGGTTAGCTGGACTAGTACATGAAGTCTAGTGCCCTGCAGAAATCTACCTGACAGACCATCATGGTCACTTTTAAAGGCCATAGTCAGAGTTAGTGGTGTTGCTTTGGTTACAATTATATGAGATGTGTTTCTAATAATCGGTGTTGTGTGTTAAAAGGGTGGACGAAAGATCAGAAACATCTTTAAAAACATTTCTTATGTAATAAATTCTGAGGCCTTAATTCACCAGATTAGCCAAAAAAAAGACCAACAAATGTATCATGTTATGATATTTATTGATATCATGGTCGGAAATGACATACCTGTAAAACAGGGAGCATCTGGTGCTTCTGGTTTGTTGTTTATGTGTGTTTAATGGACATCTGATGTTCTAACATTCGCCGCATGTGTTTTTATATGAGCCATGCAGCAAAAAAAAAAAAAAAAAGTACATCGTGAAACATAAAGTTCGCACAAATATAGTGGCAAAGAAAAGAAGGAACAGTGATGATGAAGTTCTGGTGTCATCTGCTGAAAGGCTGCATGAAGTCCATCAGGTGTAAAGAGGGACGCACAAACATTACTTACAGAAAAATACGCATGCTGCTCTCCTTCTTGCTTGTCTCGTCAGCTCTGTACCTTCAAGGGTCATGAGGACATATGGACCTCAGAACAGGGTAAGGGAGTCGTGAAGTTGAAGAAACGCCGGCTTACAGTATCGCCGCCGCTAAAGTCAGCTCTGGTCGTTCTGTTGTCTCTCCTGCATAATCCTGTCATCCCTTATTCCCGTCCTCAGCTAATTGCAACAGAAAACACACACACGGACGCTCCCCACAGCTTTCAGCCATGCTGCTACCACAGGTATGTTAACTGGGCCTGGCTTTGGTCTCCGTGCATTAGCTGCACATTCCAGTGGTGCGGATAATGGGAAGTTCTATTAGGAGCTATTTGTGGCTGCGCTGTGGCGTGTTTCACCAGATTCCAACATTAGCCGGGGTTTTAACCTTGTCGGGTGAATGATACAGAGGGAGCGCGGGGCCGATGCTTTGTCTCCATTTGTCTTGTTTGTTGCCGTTGCCGGCCTCCCTCCCTGTATATTTGCTCTGTGTCGCCGCGGACCGTCATGGGAACACGTGTTTGTTTACTGTCTGCTTGTCTTGCTCTCATGTATGTGGTCGTTCAGGTGTCTGTGCGTCTTTTCTGTTTCAACCTCTCTTTCCTCGTGTTGACGTCACCACCTCTGCGCCGTCTGTACGTTCATGCACTCGTACCGTACTTTACATACGTGAACGTGTATCCCACGACTCGGTGTGTGCGTGTGACCAGCGGAGACCTTGTGGCCGAGGCAGCACGGGGTGGCCTGTTGACACCGAGTCATGGCAGGGGAGCTTCCTCCTCCCCAGCTTATGGAAAGCAAACAAGCTAATCAGAGCCAGCGCCGCGACCCCCTTTGAACTCCGCAGCCATTCGGGCAGCCGGACGACGGCCGCGCTGCCGCAGAGATGTTATAGTTACAGTGAGAAAAGAGTCTAATGTGTGTTTGTGTATTTGTGGAGGTGTGTGTGTGTGTGTGTGTGTGTGTGGAGGTGGTGGAGGGGAGCATGCAGATGTGCCCCCAACAACCTCAGGGAGACGTGGGTTGTCTAAATGTCCTTAACGCTTCACTAGCCACATCGAAGTTTTCAGCCGAGCAAAGACGAGCATCATAGCTTCAACTGATGTTTAGCTGTTCAGGTCCATTTATGTTATTTATTGTGGTTTCACCTCGGAAACAGAAGAATCTTCACGACCCCAGTGTTTGAAAAAATGCCACCAAATTGCCTTCTAGGATGCCACTCGATTTCTTTCTTTCGCCCCAAGTCCACCACCACTCTCAGTTAGTCAAAAAAGCGACACATACATCATAGATTTATACATTTGTTGTTTTTTCTTTCCAGTATTAGAAGTGAACGCTGATTGATTCAGTGACCATCTTCGTGGCCTGGCGGTTCAGTCACACCTTTGTTGGATTACATTTCCCCCCCCTCGACCCTTGTTCCTCCTCACCTCTCGATGGTCTACAGTAATGATCCCTATTTGTTATGGTTTTCCCACCGCAGTTTATTCAGGTGTGTTGATCTTTCCCGAGCGATCTCCTCCGCCGACCACCTCCTCATCACCTTTTCCCATTGCCTCCTTCTCCACTTCATTCGTGTGTGTACTTTAAATGACCTTTCACAAGCCCATAAATATTAGATGCCGCTCCACTACCCCACCTCGTGTGTTTAGATTTCCCGAGTGAGTCCTTTAAAATACGTTTTGTTGTTGTGTACAGGCTGCAGTCGGAGTTACAAACATACAGAAGCTATAAGAGTTTTATCGTGTAATCAAATGGGTGTCTTTCCAGATGGGGTTACACAGTTCAGTGTGGGTGTGTGTGTGTTTGCTACATCCGATGTAGGTTTAAACTTCTCCATAAACCTTTGTAAACTCATTTTCACCTCCCCCCTCACCTCCCCCCATGGCCACAAACAAATAAATCTCAGACGTCAAATTAGCATCTGTCTATAGTTCACGGGACGCGCACCTTGACACAAGATGACCTCCGTCTCACCTGATCACCCCCAGAGAGCAGTAAAGCTGCTTTTAGACGGGTCCGGCGGTTACCCATGATCCTCCTCGGCCATCCTTGACCCGCTAAAAGGCTAACGGGAGCGAGCTAGGAATAATTTATGTGAAACCCCGCGCTCGTCCCCTGAACCCTTTGTACGGTGTCAAGTTGTGTCCGTGAGTTTTGGTTGCAGCCATATCTTCTTCTGTCAACACTCTCACGCTCCACATCCTGACCGCCCTCCGCCAGGGGAGAGGAAAGAGAGAGAGAGAGGGATGTACAGGCTATACAGCGGCTTTCTCTCCATCCCGACGTTTCATGACAGAGGCCATTTGGCAGCTCCGTTATCTATCTCTGCTCTTCCTCACTCAAGGTCTGGCCTCCGCCCAAAACTGGACAACTCACGCACATACAGCAAATAGATGCACAGAGAACATTTATCACATTTTTTTTTCCCAACAACACTGAAGTCACTGGAATGAAGGCTAATGGAGTGAATCTGAAGTGCATTGTGGTCGGTGTAAGATAGTTTTATGCATGAATGCACTTCATAGTTGAGAGTTTTTACTTGAAAAGAACAACATTTTTGAAAAAAGAAACATTATTTCCATTTACATAAGTATTTTTTTTTATCATTAAAATAAGTATAAAATAAATCTATATTCCAACAATAATCACTGTGCTGCATCAGAGCCAAAGAAAGACATTTGAATCAATTTATTGTATTGGTAATTGAACAAAAAACAAACAAATTCCAATAATCGGGAAAATACTGAATATCAGATCCAGTAATCAGCCAAAGGCCAAAAATCCTGCAGAATCCTCAAAAGACAAGGTGTTTCCTCCTGTGAGCTGATTGCTTGTAGTTTACAGTGAATGAGTGAAAATTGTGAAATTGTGAAAATTATTGTGCTTGTTGGTCAAACAATATGTTTCTATTTCGAAATTCTGAATACCTGATTTTCACCCATATTTTGTGATTTTTGCCCCTTAAAGTCTGAGTTTCAGTCGGACCTTTTGCTCGTAAGCCCTGGAGTTCAAGAGTTTGCTGAAAAGCTGCCGAATCATATGTTCATTCATTGAAATACATCCTGTTGCATGTATTTTAGGAGGAAACAGAATTGGCCGTTGATGCCAATTTCTTAACATGCTGTCGTCGTCTTCTTCATTACTGAATGTTATCATTCAGTGTGAAATCATGTACTCCCTGATAGCAGCCTCTGCTCTGCACACTTGGGTTTGTTTAGACATTAGGCAGTCGGAGAAGCTTAATGTGTCAGAATTACATTCATGAGTAGTTCCTGCCGAGAGAGAGAAGGAAGAAAAAGAGAAGAAACACACGTACAGTATTTCTCCATACATCCACGCAGTACTGTAACAGAGATGCCTATCGAACACGGCCTTAAGTGGAAAAAGGTGACGTTTTCTGTGACATGAATGCTGTTTTCCACCACCGTGAAACTGAAAGTCCTCTCAGATGTCTATAAAATGGCAAACACACTGGTTATCAAATCAACGGCTGCCTCTGTTCTGCTCCGTGTTTATGGCATCAGTAACTTCAGAGCACTGTTGGATAAAGGGAAATAAGCCTTCCTCGTGGCTGGGCAGTGTGTCGGTGTCAGATGGATTACTGAAGCATATATGAAACACATCACAATACACACACACACACACACACACACACACACACACACACGGTCCCCGAACTGTCTTGAGGGACTGTTGCACAGTGGCCCAGCCTGCAGCTTCGGTCAAACAAACATCAAAGAAAATGGAAGTTTAGACAACTCGATAGTCTGTGGAGGAAACCTCACAGTCGGTTAACCTGAGACACGCAGGCTTCTACACGCACGCCTTCCTCTTTCCTGCTCCCACTGACACATCGCAGAGCCGGTACACCTCCGCGGGATCGGTGTGTATGTTAGTGTGGTGTGAGTCTGTGCAAAGCTGCGTGACTGTGCCTCCACAACTGGAAGACTGCGGCGCGCACATGTGGAGCGTGTCTGTCTCAGCGTATCCCAGAGCAGGTACTCGAGTCATTGCGGTGAGTCATACTGTACGGAGCCGGGGGATGCTGGAAGCTCTTCAAAGTGAGTTTGTTGCAGTTGCGGTGAAATGAGCTGAGAGGATCTGGACCCTGCAGATGAAAGAGGCAGAGAGTGTGGTGGGACTGGCACACAGCGTGGATCTGAGCGGAGGAGATCTGGGCTACAAGTAGTAGCACCCGCCTATGCACTCATGTATGTTTTGCCGTGGCTAAACGGCGACTGCGAGCTCAGGCTTTGAGTGCCCACTCCTGACTGAGCCCCCTTTATAATGGCGGACTCAGGATGGTTCAGGGGCAGGGCACCAGCTGTATGTGGTGGGGCACCACCGTACATAAAGGGCACCAGAAACGCACCCTATCATCATTTATCAACCATGGGGCATCCAAGTAGGAACCAGTATGGGCTGCAAGACCTGCAGAAAAGAGGGAAAAAATGAGACCAAGTCAGAAATAAATTATCCAGCAAATCATGGTAACATAAGAAAAATCCATCAAGTGTAGAACAGATGATTGTTTTCCTTTGATGTCCCACAAACTAAATGATCTGCGTAAAAAGACCAAAGATTTATCACGTTTTTACAATTTATTAATTATGCAAAACAGCGTCAGGAAACATGGCGTATTATTTCAACATGCAGTTTCACTGAGAAAAGCCAAAACATACGATTGAAGACAGACTTTTATTTATACTCACTTTATTGACACCATCAGGGAAATGTCTTTGCAGCGACAAACATATCGGTGTGGCAACAGGAAAACGGCAAATCACAACAGGCTGGACAGTTTCTGTGGCGTGTTCATGACATGCGAATGTTTACATAGCAGCGTACAGTTTATATATCTGCTTTAACTTGTGTCGTCAAGTGTGGACGGTGCATCCAGTATAAGACACAGACATCCTGAGCGATAGTGACCACCTGGCTGACCGTGCAGCTGCACCGTGCGACACTGGCCTCGAGTGCAACTGCGTGACTGCGAAGCCTGCAGAGCCGTAATGAGGGAATCCATCAACATGGGGGCAAAGTGTCAGCGCAGGACGATGCAGGTGCAACTGTAAACTGTACCATCAAGACGGAAAGGAAAAGGCTGCTCTGGAAAATGTGGAGACATTTTATTCACATAAAAATGGAAAGGGAACAATTAGAGCATCCCAAATTTATTCGTCAAGGAAAACATTTAGGCTGAAATCCTTGAAGCGTAAAACTAATGACTTGTTGACAAATTAACAGGCTCGATGATGAATAGAAAGACCTCAGGCACATAACGAAATCATTTCCTTAGTGTTGCACTCCAAATTTCCAGGCATGCTTTTTTTCCCCCCTTTTATGCATGTATGGCAGTTACAAATGTGGAAAATTACGGGGTCCCCCTATCTTCTCCTGACATGGATTCCCCCTATAGTCCGTCAGTCTAGCCTCATATAATGTGTCCTAAACACACAGTGTGTGTGTGTGTGTTTCCTAACAGCTGGGCTGGTCCCACTGAACCAAAGCACCATGGATGGCTGCTAATAACCCACCCTAATAATCCCAACATCACCTAATGTCTCTCTGCGTTCAGTCCCATTAAATACCCATTCATTATAATGCCAACAGTTAGTGCTATTTTGTCCCAGAGGTGGGACCTGACGCTAGACGACGGCCGTTTGACTCTGCGGTGGTGCAGCGGGTTGGCTCGTGCCCCCGGGCGGTGATGCTCTGTGATTACCCAGGGTTCCACAGAGGTGAAGCCCAGAGCAGAGCTCCCTCAGCAGGGCATCTGGTTAATGAGAAGTGGGCGGGCTGCTGGAGCCCCAGACTGGAGTGATAGGAAATATACACACAAGCTGGATACTCAACTGGAAGAGAAGCACACACACACAGACACACACACACACACACACACACACAGTCTCAACATTCACTTGATCTGTGCTCCATTTCCTCCTCACAAAGGAACATAGGGTGGCCCTGCTGTGAGGACTCACAAGACAAGTAGCTGAATATTAAACACACATTCGATGGCCGACATTAAAGTCACGTTTTCTGAAACAGGCTAATTTGACTCTAACAGCATTCATATGTAGATGCAGTAATGTAATGCGGCGATGGAGCGCGTTCTGCTCAGCTGCAAACCTGCTTAGACTGTGATTCTACAATGGCTTTATCCCATATCAAGAGTTTTTGTTTTTTTTTGTAAAAGCATGAAGCTTCACAGTGCAGGTCTTGATTACACCACTATGAATGTAGGGTCTAATTGGAGGCACAGAGGAGGCGCCCCTTGAGGATGGCTGGATATACGCTGGGGACTCTTGGAACTTTTACTGGAAGCCATTAAGGAAACAAGACATTTCCGACCGCAGGGAGCAAGAAAAACGGCAGAAAAAATGACGAGAAATGGAGAAAAATTGAGACGCTTCGGGGCTGAGTTGTTAGGAGCGTGATTGTGCAATGGGAGTAGTGTGTGTTTGTGCGTGTGTGAGACCTCTTTGTCCAGGTCGCGTGCCAAATTACTGCTTGGCATGATACCAGCACTGAAATACACACACGCAGACACGCTAACATCACGCTGTTAGATAACCACTTCTGTCCAGCGAGGTCCCTCATCCATATCGTCATCAATCAATCACTGCTTTGTCATCAGGTTTCATTTTCCAGCTTCAACTTGTTTGCCCCCTGCTTCTCTATCTTCAAAAAAACTCTGTGTTTTCGTTGTGTGGGGCGGCTGCAGAGCGAGGAGTCTTCAGAGGCCGTTTGAATATGAAACCCACAGTCGTCACGTCACTTTCAACTCCTGTTGGAGAAACTGACGGAAACACTTCATTATGGTAGAAATGTTACGCGAAGCGCGGGGGTCAGGGATAGTTAGCAGCAACGCAGTTGAGCGGCGGTGGAATTTGTATTGGCACCTGGAAGTAATTGAGTTTCCTTCCCCGGAATATTTATGTATTGGTGAATTATTCTAAGCATGTTCACAGTGTTTATTTCTACAATAATGTCTGTCTGTCAACTCTGAAAGTGGAGGAATTAAAACAACAACAGCTGCCGCATGTGTGTGTATGAAATGTGCATCTATTGACAGCGCAGCAGCAAAACGCAGCCCAACGCATTAAAGTAAAGTCAGCCCACCTCCCCTCGGGCTTCCCTTTTCTTATGCACGACCCCAAATCCAAACACTATTAAAGACTCATAAGAGCTCAACATAATATTTTGATATCTGTCATCTTCTGCTTTTATAAAGGAGCCAAAGGGAGAGGAAGTTGTCTTCATTTGTGGTATCCATTCCCATAATAATACACAGTCTCCAGTTTCCCATGGGTGCGTTTGCTGTGATGTCTTGTGGCACCAATGCAAACAGACACAGTCAGCATGAGGCCTAAAGGCCTGGTGGATTTGTTTAGTCTTGGTGGGCAGGACACAGGGAGAGGATCTGGTGTTCTTTGGACATGCGATTGTTGCTCTTCACTGTGGGCTCGGTCCTTTTATTTGCCTTTGTGATCACCAATTTATTACAGCTTTGTTTTATTTGTCGATATGATCATCTGAGTGCTAAGCTCTCTTGCCCAGTGAGACTTTGTAGTGGCTGCATTCCCAGATTTTATCAATTACTTTGTTGAGCTGTTGAATTATTGAATCATACCAGTCATTCACTTTGCATGGGTCAAGACTGATATATATATAGATATAAAACAATTAAAATATCTGACATTTAACTTTATACACATGTCTGTTTTAGGATGAAGAGTAATAATTTGGTGACCCCTGAACACAACTGAGCAAACACCAAACTGTCCAATACATTTTATTTTGTGCCTGCTAAACCAATTACATTCACACTGGCCTCAGCTTTAGCTGGTGGTTAGTGCTAATTAGCAAAGTTTAGCTTGTTAAGCTGAGATGTGTCAAGGTTTTGCAAAAAAAACACAGATGTAAATACGCATGGGGCTTTCAACGTAAATCAGCCCTAATCTGCACCGGAAAATAGGCAGGGGAAAACTTCATGTAAGCAGGGTTCATTTGTCCGTTGAATTAAAACACGTCGCAATCATCGCTCATCAGCAGTCATCGCTGAGGAAAGCAAGATAGCTGAAAAAGTGAATAGATAATGATAAATCTATGTAACTGGAATCATCCTATCAGTTTAGATGCCCGCTGTCACGCTCTGTGTGATGTTTTGTTACTAAGTTAAGTGATGAGATACCCAAGGAGGAAGGAGAGGGGATGTGTGCGTCAGGCTGAGGTGGGTATGTACCGTATGTTGAGGGGCGAGGAGGGCGGGAAGGGGGGACGTAAGGTGACACCCTGACAAGTGGTGTTTATGAGCGCAGAGAATACCAAAGGACAACTGCGGGCCGCCTTAAATATGAAATAGAGGGAGAGAAACGAGGAGGAGGAGGTGGGGCGACCGAGATGGAGATGTGTCCGAGTGAAAGTGAGAGGACGGTGAAAGTCGAGATCCAGGCGGGAAGACGTGACAGCGACACGAGGATCCCTCTCAGACTAACAGCAGCTCTTAACCCGGAGGTCAGAGAAGAGAGAGGTGTGGAGAGACAGCGGAAGAATATACAGCGACAGACGGATCCCGGGGAGCCCTATCTGAAGCCGCAACCTGTGTTTGTGTGTAAACGTCACTGTACAAGTCCATCTCTCGTCTCGCCTTTTATTGGCTGAAAGTGCGCGGGGCGGGCGTGCCTGCAACGAAAATGTGAATGGGCATGTGTGCGGGTCAGAGGTGACCTGTGTTGGAGTACAGTGGCAGATTTATTGGCTCCACCAACCTGAAGGCTGGAGGTCACATGCTGACTCTGTTACACGCCTCAGCCGACACATACAGAGCGGTGGCACACACTAAAACAACCAGCCCGCTGATGCCAGGTCATGTGTGTTGACGTCCAAGTAATAGATAAAGCGGGGAATGAGACTCGGCTGACGTGTGCGCGAGTGTGTTATCCTCCCATCTGGCCTCGGGGGGGGGCAAACCTCACAAAAGTGTGATTAAGATGGAGGACACGGGGCATTGATCAGGAAAGAAACGAGCTCTGGGCTGCTGATGAAAGAACAAAATCGGATCGTGTTGCTCTGTATCATTAATATCTATCAGGGGCATTAAGAAGCTTAAAACAGCTGGACGTGGATGGATGAGAGGGCCAAGAGTGGAAGAAAAGAGGGAGACGTTTCTCAGGGTCGTAGTGTTGCCCCTCTCTTCCTCGCTTGATTCATTCATTATCTCCCTCCCTTCTGCTGTCACTGTGCACAGAGGGCTTTTATCTCCTGCGGGGTGGTTGGGTTGTGAAATCCAAACCTGCAGGAAAAGAGTGTTTACATCAGCTCAGTGTTTAACTATTTATTCTGCTGTAAACCTGTAGCACATGTCTCTGCCTCTCAATCCCCCCCCCACCCCACCCCCACCCCACCCCCCACCCCCTCTTTTGATATGTTTCATTTCAGAGGTTTATCTTACCTGGAAGCCTCCAAATATTTGTATGTTTGGACGCTGAAGATTAGTTGGAATAAATGGTTTAACATTTTGGTAAATACACAGGTTGGTTTTCCTGCAGAGAGTCAGATGATAAGATTTACATGACGCTTATATCTGTCCGCTAAGGACGACCCAGGAGACCGTAAAGTCTGGGAGCAAAGCTAACATTAAGAACTTTCACGACCCTTTTTAGCAACTAGTTTTAACGTAACTAAACAACGTTAGTTAGCCATCTTTGGTTAATAGCAGCTTGAAAAATGAAAGCTAAAAAGCATGTCAATAGTTACATTATGACATCACAGATACCGCATATAAAATGATCTGGCAACTCTTTGAACTATTCACAGGTTACGTTACATTTTCTTTGTTTAAAACCCCACAAACCCCACAGTGACTATCTGTTTCCTTAGTTTCCAGTCTTTATGCACACTCGAGCTTACTTGTTTCACCTTGCGGACATAAGCAGGTGAATTAATCTTCTCATTCAAAGTGAATAAGTGTATTTCCAGAAATGTTAAACAGTTTTGTTTCAACACAAAAGGCTGCTGAGTTTTAACAGTAGACTTCATGTCTTTAAACTACCAGGTGCACATATGAGTTTCAGTGTCTGGTATTCATCTGCAGCCCTCTGTAATAAACAGGTGCTTTAGGTTTGACCTGCTCCTCGTCCTCTGCTGTAATCTCTGACATCCAGAACAGATAATTAGGTCCTGTTAGCACTCTCTGCAAGAAGCTGTGTCTTGCATTTATTAAAACAAGCAGAGCGCAATTGAATTCTGGTCCCTGGTTGCAAATTAATTCTCTGCAACAATGGATCTGTTAAAAATGGGCTTTTTTTTTTGGTTTGGCTTGGCTACAGTCAGGTGCATGCAGACAAAGCCCCCATTGTTGGAAAACCCCAGAGACTTAGTTTTACCATAAACCTCCTCTGACTGATTTATGAGACAGCCCCCACCCCGTGAATAATAAAAATATGAAATATTTTGAAAAGCGCTACCACTTGGAGTGGATAGCGAGGTACCTAAATCATCTCCCGAGTGGCCGCAAAATTTATTTCTTGTACTGATGTATCATTTTACCCACAACACCCGCTGATCGGGGACTCCGGCTCAGTCCAAGAACCTGTCTGCTGGTCAGAGGGGCGTCGTGACCACAAGCAGTTTTCTTCCACTTGGTCTGGCAGACGGGCGTTGAAACCTGAAGCCGTCCTGAAGCCATTCTAGTACGGCGCATCACGGTGGCTCCGAGCCTTGATTAGCTTTTGGGGTTGGGCCTGGGGATGGGTCAGCGCCTCATTCCTCTGCTTTGGCTCAGCGAGGAGGGTTGTTGAGTGACGTTCCTTCTTATATCTTAACCGCGTGAACACACAGGACCTTTATTTCCCTCCTTTTCCAGTGCTTTGGCTCATTTGTTGTTAAAGTGAGGGAGTTTGGATTTTAGGCCAGGTGGTTTGGCAGTGACTCGGTGCAGCAGGAGAGCTGGAGGCTGGTCAGGGTTCATATTGGGAATACAGAACAAATCCCATTACATCAAATAGTAAACATAGAGCAAACGGAGGTGACATGACTGACTTTGGATGAGGCGTTAGATGAGCGTGTGCTGAGTGAAATGAGCTGAACTCTCTCTCTCTCTCTGCAGCTGTGGTCCCCTATCTTTCGCCTGCGTGCTCCACCTTGACCCCGACGCAAGGTCACTACGTTATGAACGCCGGTGCAGTGGTTTGTGATTGGTCGACAGCAGTGATCGGCACATACCTCTGTCATGTGCTCCCAGCTGTGTTTAACTTTCATTACTGCACATGAAGCCTATCAGACGTATCAGCTGTGTCAGCCATCTATCACAGTCACAGCTGCTGTCAGACACACAAACTAACACAGTTTGAGATGTGCACACACACACACACACACACACACACACACACACACACTCAGATACTGTCAGACACAAATCCTACCAGCGGAGGTCTCTCGCGCCGGACCCATCTGCCCAGAGAAATGCCAAACTCCAGATACCTTGACGGATATTTATTGAAGTTGACGTTCTAGATTGCGTGTACATGAACGGTTGAATGTAAACTCACAACAGGCTGTAACATCACACTGATCCCAGTCTATCACCGACTGTGTTAGAGGCTCGACAGCCATCCCAGCCATGTTCTGACCCCGGGAACCCGAGCAGCTGATTGGACCAAATATGGGAGCCACCAATGGGATAAAGTGACTCATGACCTCCTACCATAAAGTTCACGCTGGGGCAAGTCTGCACCTGCCACAGGAGCAGCTCCACAACACAGCACACGCACGGACACGCCACACTGTCCCTCGATCACGAAGCATTGAAAGGGGACATGGGTCACGTTACATCAGTAACATCACAGCGCGGTGAGACATTAAAGTGATGGCATCGCATCTCAGGGCGCTGTGAAATTATATCCGCCTTAAACACACCTGCGTGTGTACGGCATTGAAATAAACAGATGATCGTCTTTAAAAGAAGCAGCTGATAACACTCGTTTATGAGTGATCACGGAGGCAGCGGCACTGACGTAGGTGACACACGGAGTTCACGTCCCAGCGTGATACGATGCTATTATCTAGTGACTGTGATGGAGTCATGTTGAATTTCAGCCAGAGTTTCTCACTTTCAGCTGTTAAGAGTGCGACTGAAGCTGAACCCTCCAGACGGAGCATCAGATCTTTGATAATATTTTCCGATTGGAGTCAAAAGGTTTTCATAGATTCAAATGTTTATATTCCCAAAAGTAATTATGGTATTATGACGGAAACAGCATATAGGCAAAGTATTAAATGCTGCAGCCGTTTCTCACTTTATAAACATTAATCTCTTTTCTTTGTTTTCGGATACTGAATTGTATTTTTGTTTCATAATTCAGCCAGAAGGTCCAGAATATTATTGTTCTGAATCTTCTGCCTCTACCATGGTTCTGACATATCACAGCTGCAGACTCTGGAAAAGTTGCGATCCCACACATGGTAGGAAAGTGGAGGAAGGTGACGGTGGGGAGGAAAAGGAATCAACCCAGAGCATATGGCAGAAACGTGAGCCCTAGCCATTTCGGTGCCTGAGGCGGGATCAGGATTTGGACAGGTATACAGAAGATTAGCCTGATTATTACTGCGCAAGCAAAACATGTGGACAGAGGAGGGCAAACAACTGCCGCAGCCAACAATACACACACACGGTGAGAGGAAGGTTTTCTTTTTGAGAAGATAATACTTGTCATTACAAACAGGGGAAATGTTTGCAGAGGTCCACTATGGGCTCCATTCCATTTGTGTTTTATGGCTCTGCTCTGCCACATCAGGCCACACCAAGTCACGACTGTGGGATCCTCCTCTGACAGACCTGCACCATGTTGCCCAATACTCATAAACCAGTGGGCGCGGAGCTGGAAGCGGTGAGACTCCATGCTCTGCTCTCACCTTGGCTTCGACAGAGGCTGTAATTAGCCTGTCTGTTTCGGGTGTGAGAGACGAGGAGAAAGAAACCAGAACAGGGAGCCAGCTTAGAGCGAAAGGGCGAAGGGCACGGATGGGCGAGACACCTGTGAAAAAGGAGAGAAGTAGAAGCGGTGGCGGAGATATGAATTTGATGTCAAGTGGTCGGAATTGCGCGAAGAAGCGGGCTCGGAATTTGGTTTCAGGAAGCCGCCAAGAGGAGCCGAGGGTGGAATTCATTCCAGAAGATCTGGCAGGGTTAAAGAACAAGGCTCACTGGACTAAAGCTCCCTTTTGAACATTCACACCACGTTTCCTCAACCATGGCCCACACACTGTCCTCTGTTAGAGCCACACACATTCACACAAATACCGCAGTTTTTATTGAAAGTCACGGCGATTAGTCCACTTTTCTCTTTATTCATTTACACTCAAAGACCCACCCCCGCTCTCTCCACGCCCGGCTCTCCGGTTTTGCTCTAACGTGTTCCAGAACGTCAAACTGGAACCACATTTTATGAATGAATGAGGGATACGAAGATAAAAGAACATTTTAGCCCGTTGCAGACTGGCACCGGACGAAACCGATACTTCAAAATATCCTCGTCAAATTACCACTGCGCACCTCGATACAGCTGAGGTTAATCCCATTAAAGAGGCTACTTTTATCGTATGTGTGGCACTTTGCATGTTCGGGCCCTGTGCTCCTTCAGGTGACCCACAAATTTTTCTTAATCCCAGCTCTACCTGTTTTCCAGTATGTGTTAATCCTCGTGTTTAATCTTCCCAAGGCCTGGATTTAACACTTCTGGACTTTCTTGGAAGTTGTTGCAGCACTGGTGGCCCCAATCTGATCTGATCTATAAACATAACCCTCGTTCTCGCCTCGACATTGCACCAACCTGCTGCTGTCCCCTGCCTCCAGCCTCCAGCCTCCAGCCACGCCGCCCATTTGTTATGGGATTAACTAGTTCCAACATCCGAGGGTGGCGATTGGTCACAGGAGGTTCGTCAATAACCGGGGCGACTCGAATCGCACTGAGCTGTAAGAGGGGAGAGTGAAAAGTGAGCAGGTAGTACCAAATCCTCCTGAGCACGCCAAATTCCAGCAATTGGGGTTCCACTCCCGGCTAATGGAAGTACCACCCAGGAGCCGCAAAAACCAAGCCTCTCCCACACACGCCACCGTGACCAGCGTCAACAAACACACATCCACGAGCGTGCATGTGCTCATGTGATTCACTTGCAGCCGAGGAGGGTTTGTTTATCTGGGGTCGACTCATTTAAGGCACCGTCACGCAAGGGCCGCCATGAAGAACTCCGCACGCACACACACACACACACACACACTCACACATGCACACACAGGCTCAGCACTTTCTGCGGGTTTCCTGCAGTGTTCCCCAAAACAGACTTGTATGAAAGTAGTTATATTAGTTATATGTTGCTGTACAATTGACACAAACTTGTCTTTTTACTTTAAACGCACAGTTCACGCAAAATCTCGCCTTAGTTGCTAATTATCCACCCAGTTTGTTTTAGTGTGAGTTGCAGTTTTGAAGATAACTAGCTTTTTTTAATCCATCCATCATCTGTACACATTATATGTACGCCGCTTAATCCTCTGCAGGACATAGAGACGAACAACCACACTCTCATTCACACCTACGGACAATTTAGAATGATCAATTAACCTCAGTATGTTTTTGGACTGTGGGAGGAAGCCGGAGTACCCGGTGAAAACCCACGCTTGCACAGGGAGAACATACAAACTCCACACAGAAAGATCCCAGGCGTCCCAACCGGGACACGAACCGGCGATCTTCTAGCTGTGAGGCAGCAGTGCTAGCCACTGGGCCACTGTGCAGCCCAGCTTTTTTTAATATATATAATAAAACTAGATGGCACTCGGCTCAAAGTGGCAAAAAAAAAAAAAATTAAAAATTAAAAACTTAACAGCAGTGTCTCTTTCCAGAGATCATGACCATGATAGTCCAAGCTGTTATGAGCAGTTTCACATAGGAATATTTTTCTTTCCATATTGTGTGCTAGCTAACCAGGCTAACTAATGTTATGGACCTGTTGATGCTCACGTCTGGCGCTGTCACGAGCACGAGCCTTGTCCATGATTAGACACACACTTCCTTGATAAGTGATAAGGTTGCCAACAAAGCTTTTGGTGCCATCTAGTCCATTAAATTAGCCAGAAGGGTGACATCTCTTCAGTCGACACCTCCAAAACTCCAGAAACTAGCAAATAGAACTAGAGGTGAGAGCAAAGACGTATATTTTTGACTTTGGGGTGAACTGTCCCTTAAGTCTCCTTTCTCCTTCTGAAATATTATACTTCATTGCACCGTAGCATTTATATTTTCCCCAAAACACGGCCACATGTGAATGTTATCCAGCAAAAAGTGCGTAGATTTATTGAGTGTGTCTAATGTTTATAGGTAGATATCAACAAAGGAATGTGTCTTGAATTTGGGTCGGCCCAAACACCCTTTTTTAATCCTCCTGCTGCCGTTTCTGCCTGACTTTGAGCCCGGACACACAGCTGGTAGCACCTAAAGACAAAGCCTTTGTCTCCTGGCTGCCGAACTCTGGCTGCTCCGCTTGGCTTTGTTGTGATCTGCTCTTATTTGCTGGGCTTTATCTGATGCCGGCCGTGTTTTGCCAGGGCCCTCCCACTGTTTTGACTGTGTCTGTCTCTCTGTGTGGGGGGCGAGCCCGTCTCTGCCTTCACCTCTAATTAGCTGTGACACACAGTGACTACCCAGGCAGCCTTTCAGCGCCAGCCTGCCACTCAACGCAAACCACCTGCTGGACATCGCAACAGAGGGTTTCATGCAGAATGCCAGGGTCTCCCTCTCCCAAACCTGCGCAAATATAAACACACAATCAAAGTTTTCCACGAACGCAAGCTCTGTCGCAGAGGGAACACAAATGACCTGTCGGAGATTGTAGGAACCTAAATAAATGCAGGCAAGATGAGCCTCTGATGGACGGCGCTCGTTAGGAACGAATGAATAATGCAGCAGATGTAAACACCGAAAGCGGCCCTCCAGCTGTGAGGGCACGCGTGCATTCTTACTCACACAGGTTTACAGCAGCGTCGCTCAGCCCTGACAGAGCGTGTCAGGAAAGCTATACGTTGATCACACTCGCGCGGGCGTGAAATAGGCACCCGTCCCCTCACACAAACACACTCTCGGATGGCCTCGCACACAGGCACCCCCTCGCTCAGCTCAGAGAAATCCACCCTGCAGTCACGCAACACTCGACGGCGCAATGAAAACAGGAAGGCCGATTCGGTACCGATGTGTTCTCGGCTTCTTGTTTCTCAATCACTGATGACCTTTGCGTGAGCGGTGTTTACAGCATAGTATCTCTCTCTGACCACATTTCATCAGCCGGAGGGGTGAGGCGCGGTCCACACACAGGAAGCGAGTTTGTAACATATTCTATATGCGCATATACATTATAGTTACGTAATCCCCAAGAGTAAGAGTTCAGGTCGTGATGTATTTGAGGTCTAGACACATTTAGAGGTATTTGAGTAACAATATGTAAGCGATAATAACAGATCTCATTGACAGCTCCTCAGGTGGCTTATTAACTTTGAGACGTTAAACCATTTTTGCTGGACTGGTCAGTTTGAGCAGTTTATCCCTGATGTTTGGTTTGACAAGTCTCTGTTAACAGCTCATGAAAACATTGTTTTCTTTTATAGATGTTCTACTTTGTGTTTTTACTCATTTTATGATTGTTGCTTATAAACATGATTCTGAACTGATGACACGTTTCAGAAGAAGAAAACAAAGCGTCCGTTTGGTGTCTCCGGAGTTGAATACATAGGTTTATACTTTTTATAGTAGTTTTGTAGCAGCTTGTCCATAAGAGCTATAACAGGAATTTAGGCCTCTGTGTTGTCTACAGTAAGTGACCCCAAACATAAGTGACCCTCTTCAACTATGCAAGCCCACTTTGTGGCAGCGATTAGAAATATCGCACATATTTTCAACACATTAGGGTTTTTAAAGAGTCGAAGAGAAAGGAAGGAAAACATTATTTCATTTTGTAATTATAGTTTTACTGGACCCCAAACGTTAAGAAAAAATAAACTAAAGACCACAGGTATTTTGGTGAGATGTAGCGACATAGATACTTTCATTACTACCTGTTGCTGTAGTCAGTGTACAAATAGATAAATGTAGGGTTCAAATGTGTACAACATTGTGTTAAACAAGTGATAATGCATGACAGATCTTCTGTCTGTGTTGGAGATATATGTCCAGTTACATGTCGGGGTTTGTCATTCACATGACAATGCAAAGGCTATTTGTTACCTTACGGCCAGCAAACACTCATGTGACTCTGCGTGACAGACAGGGTAACACAAGCTCAGTGCCGACAGGATAACATGTACCACACATCAGGCTCGAGTCTGTGGATTTTGCAATATGAGGAACGTTCCCATAACATGTTGTACATCCGGCGTTTAATGTTGGTGGCATGAAGAGGCATGAAAAAAGACGCAAATGTTTGATATTACGGGCTCATTTAAACACCTTGCATACGTGCGCTGCAGATCTTAATGAAATCTAAATCTCACACGAGAACATTTGATTGAATCAGGTTGGATTACAGACTACGTGAGCCCACGTCTGAGCCACTGAACCCGAGCTGACCCGGGGCAGGAGAGACACCCGGCAGCTGGAGAATGAATCACCGCCATGTGAATCACATCCGTTGTCTTCTTTCTCTTTCTGTCGCTGTTTACGTCTCAGCATGTGTCCCCCATCTTATTGGAACGAAAGTTGGACAAACACAGGGAAAATGCCGAAAGATCTGGAGACAGTTGGGAAGAAGTGGTTGCGTTTCAGACGAGGAGGCGTCACAGCTGTCCCAGTTTTTTTGTTTTTTTTCTTTGCGAAGAGACGAGCAGAAAAAGGGGGAATCCTTCCAGTCTCGTCTCCGATCAGTAAACAACTTCAATTGACTTAGATGCAGCATGATGAGAGGATATATATTTAATTTTTGACAGATCGTAAAACTCACTTAGAAATCTCAAGCACAGGCTGTTCATCCTTAATAATTATTGAGGCAAACTTTTGGATTCCATCTGTCAGCATCTCCACCTTTTCTGATTGTAATTAAAGGAGATTACAGGGAAAATGCTACTGGGATTTTTAAAAAAAAGTCTGATTCTGAAGTGGGAAAAAGAAGTGAGAGAGGAGAAGCCATTGCCTCCAGCTAACATGGAAGTAGGAAGTTGACCTTCGCTACTTACACCCTTCCCCTCCTCAACCCTACCCCACCTTTCTCTTCCTTTTCAGTCAAATTAAATTTTCCCCAGTCGCAGGAGGAGTATCAGGGGGGGATATGCAACAGAGCAGGAGTGGAGGGCGTGGAGGTAGATGGATAGATGTTGGTGCTGTGGTTGTGCGTACCGAGTATCACATTCTGCTATTTTCATTCGGCTCTTTATTGCTCCCAGTTGTTGGGTTAAACAAAATGGGGTGCCTAAGAGAAGAGAGAAAGATGGGGGTCACTCCACCGATCCCGTGCTTTGTTCCCCGGAGGCACTTTGTTTGCGAGAAATGTCACAGTAGCTAAATCAAGCCGAGCCGTGGCTATGAGAAACAGACAAAAGCAGATGGAGGATGGATGGTTGTGTGTGTGTGTGTGTGTGTGTGTGTGTGTGTGTGTGTGTGTTTCATGTTGAGTGGAAACCAAAGGTGGCGTGGATGCAGCGAGCGTGTTGAGATTGGAAACATTTTCTGGAGAGCTGTTCCTCTAAATGTTTGGTGAGAAGAGGAAAGGGAACAGAGAGAATGTGAAACAGGGAGGTTGTGTTGTGGTTTTTCGGCGCAACGACTTATTTGAGGCTGGTTAAAGTGTTGATGGCGTAATCGCTCGTCACTCCACTCAGGAGGATGGCGCCTGTCAGCAACAACGGTGAATATGCCTTATGCTGCTGACAGTAGACGACAAACTGGGTATTATTTCAGTCAATGAGAGGCAGTTTAGATTAGTTATTAGACAAAGAACACAGGCAACAGTGCACAATAAGAAGCCTTTAATTTTGATTCTGTAGTTCTTCTTGGTAGCTTTTTTGTTTTTTTCCTTTCCTTCTGTGTTTTATTGGTTCTGCATGTAAAAGATATTTTTTAAAAAAGTCTGCACCAACAGAAGCTCATCTCTCCCACAGAAAACACTGCTCCTCAAATGCCTCATCAGTAGCCCCACTTTTAATTTGGTGACATCACGTTACGTCGCCTTGTCACACAATCACATAATGTATGCCTAGCTGCTAGTTTGGCACGTAGGAATCGATTCAGCACAGCTGCTCTGTTGTCATTAGCGGTGGGGGCTCAGGCATGTGTGAGCTGGCCAATCAGAGCAGACTGGGTTTTCAAGAGGGGGGACCTTAAAGAGACAGGAGCTGAAACAGAGGGGGAATACAGAGCTGCAGCACCGGGTGTGAAAACTGATGTGTGTTTTTAACATTTAAGTTGTTCTAGTAGTAACCCAAAATGAAATTATGAACCATGCCGTGCTGCCACGCCACTAGACTGTGGATCCCATGTAAAGACTAATGGAGGGTGCTTAATCTGGGCAGAAATCTGTGTGTTTGTTTTTCCCAGTCTTCTGTTTTCTCTCTCTCTCTCACACACACACACACACACACACACACACACACACACACATGAACACACTCACAATCCTGGGGGGGACTGCTGGACATATAGAGAAGAAGTTTAGGGTTAGCTCGAGATGCAGCTCTTCAGGCGAACATGTCACGAGGCTATCCAAGTTCAAATGCAGTTCATTGTGTGTGTATGTGTGTGTATTATCATGCTGTGTTCAGGGAACTCTTTGCAGGCATATCCATATTCATGACAGCTGATGGTGAGTCCATTTGTCCGGCAGTGTTTGTTCCCCTCAGGGAGATCCATGCACAGGATGTAAGTTTTCTTCCCTAACTGCCAAACATTTCTGGAGGTCCATTTTTCTTTTGGGGTTTTTCAACACCTGTAACAGTGAGGGACGCCCTCCTCCTCCAGCACTTGTCCTCCCATCTTCACACTGTACTGCCCCCGCCCCCCCGCTTCCATCTGCTCCTTCAGCATCCTCCCATCTGCTTTACATTGTTACCGATGACTTCAACAAATTGAGCCTTGTTTTGTCTTTGGGTAACTTTCTTTTGATGTCCCTAACCTTTGACCTTTAGAGAGAAAGAAGGGAAAGGAAAGATGAGTCAAACAGTGTTACAGCCCAGGAGGGCACACGCAAAGGACGGTGTTGTTCTCCCTGTAACATGCACACTGCTTCTATTTTGGTGAGCCTGTGTGACATTTTCTGACCCTGGTGTGCCAAAGCGACACAGGAAGTAAAGACTGACACCTAAGTCACAGTGTGTGTGTGTGTGTGTGTGTGTGTGTGTGTGTGTGTGTGTGTGTGTGTGTGTGTTCACTGCTCTCTCCTGAAGTAGGAATCTGAGCTATTTCCCCAGTTACATGCACACTCACACACACGCACACACACACACACACACACACACACACAATCTGCTCTCCACTGCTGCTGTTTTTCCCATTAATTCCTTCAGTCAATACACCCCTACATCAGCTTGTCATCGCACAGCTCCACTCCCGCTCAGCTCTGCCACTCAGGACCAATCACACGCCCACGTTTCAGTCACTCTGACGCCCGCTCCTCCAGCGTTTGGCGACCAGCCTGTCAACATGCCAACAGCTGCCTTTTAAGTCTCAAATAAAGGTAGAGCAGGCATGGCCCCTGGTGACCCATATCTTATGATGCATATCCCTGCTTGAGCAGCCAGTTAAAATGGTCAGTGGCTGTGTTGTACAAGGATTTTTACAGGATTGTAAAGCCATCCATGCATCCATCCTGACTCTGTTCATCAATCACCCTGCTGTCATTATTAACAGGAGTACATCTTCCTCTCTGTCTCTACCTCCGTCTCGCCACTCCCTTACACATTCCTCTCTCCCCTCTTCCAGCTTGTCCTCCCCATCTCCTCCCCTCCAGCTCAGGGGAAACGCTCCGGCCCTCCCTGCAGAGGCCTCAGCTCCGAGCAGAAGAGCTCCATGCACGGTTGCCAAGTCTGCTTATGATAAGCGAACTTGAGATCCTTTTTTTTTGTAAAGTCGCTTACCGATACTTTAAGATGGGTGTCATGCAGATCTTCTTCAAAATGCTATGTGATGTAGTTATATTAGCAGCAAAAAAACACGCCAGGGCAGGCAAAAGGTGACAGTAAAGGCAGGCATTAATGAAAAGCCAGTCTAAAAAAAAAATCAGGAACCGAGGAAATACAAAAAATTAAAATGAGCAAAACCAAGTGCAAACAGGGATAAAGTGCAGGGAACACAGGCAGGATTAAATACGCAAGACTAATAGGAGACATGTGAAACTAATATGGCAATAAAAAAAGGCGAGAAAAACACAAGGACAGGAAATGGAGAGTAAAACATAACACATGAGGATAAATGTACCAAACTGAAGAATGAAACAATTAAACAAAAAGCCCAAAACCGTGACAACAGTAAGTGTAATTATATCATCAAAATCCCTATTACTGTAAAAAACTGTTGTCCCAACAAAACAAACTGATTCCACTCATTATATGCAATTTTGTATTCATTTCTTTGTCAGACAGTTGGCGTTGTTCAAGTTTCTTATAGGAAAAAAAGAAAAACGTGAAATTACAAGGTCCAGACCTGGAAGCCCGTCGCTCCGAAGCTGTTTATGGCAGCGGGGGCTGAAAGCAGAGGAAGCAGAGCCTACTATGGAATATGGAGACTATTAATATAAATGCTGTGGCTGGCAGAGTGTGTGCATTAGCAGGGCATCTGTGTCTGAGGTTTTGAAGGTGTGGAGGTGTTAAATGATTAAAATTGTTCAGACATAAATTTTAAATGAGAGTCAGTAGGTGCACAGCTGCACTCATTTCTCCTCTGGTACATTTTAAGCAGCTTCTTCTGGTTGCCAACAGGGTCTGGCAGCGACTACAAATGGGCAAAGTGAATCAGATAAAGAACAAGAAACATTAGACCTTAAAATCAAGTTCAGTGGTTCCACTGTAGTCGGTATTCAGCTGGAGCGCAGGACACAGTTCACTCCTTAAAGCTATTTCTCATACCCTTCACTTCCAGAGTAATTAATTGCTGTTGCATTAAGGAGGGAAAGAAGGATGAAAGTGGGAGAGGTAGACACGAGGAGGAGGAGGAGGAGGTGCAGGAGCGATGGTTGAGCTCCCTTTGAAAGGGTTGGCAGAGTCAGGAAGTGATTAGGCCACTACAATAAGCCCAATAATGACAATAGGGAAAACATGTCTGCAGCCACAACCACTTAGCATCAAGAGCAGCGCACAGTATGTTTCCTATTTCATTCCAAGAGCGGGACTGAGTGCTGGAGGATGGACACAGGGGAGAGAAAGAAAGAGAGTGAGGTGTTGCTTTACCTGCAGGAGGGAAAGGCTGAGTTACTGCTGTTACGTGGAAACATGGGTTTTACAGTTACGACGGTGGTCTAGCTTTTGAATTTCTAACAAAATTCCTGAAACAATGCACCTTCGATTGCGCACAGAGGCTGACGAGAGCGAGCTTCTCAAATCTGGCTTGGCGGCTCGAGCAGCAATGATCACTCGATTAATTGGCGGAGAGAAAATGAGTTGCCAGCTGTTTTTGCGATACATTGTCTGAGTCATTTTCCAAACAAAAGTGTTTCACGGAATTCGCTGGCTCCAGTTTCTTTAAAGTAAAGATTTACTACAGAAGCAAACGGACACTTTAGGCTGCTCTTTACACGTTTGATTTAAAAAGACATGATCCTGCTCCACTTTCTCAGCTGTTATCACTCGTACTCCAGCACCATGCACGCAGCTCTCGGTTGCTAAGCTAAAAGGGGGGTGGATGATCTTTCTGAAACCTGTGATTTTTTATTTATTTTATTTGCCTAGTCAGTTGCACCGTCTCTTAAAACAACACCTCTGTTGAATTAGCAGGCAGACGGACTGACGCAGACCGGCAGAAGCGTAGGAATGATTCATGGTCTCGTAGCAGCGTGAGGTCCGGGGCTCTAGGCTGGCCGTCTCGCTGGCTACACCGTCTCGCTGGTTTCTCTGCAGCACTCCTGCTACTTCTCACAACTTTACCAGACTTCTCCATCAACAGCAGAAATCCTTGTAACCGAAGAAGGCGGTGGTACCAGCTGCGTCGGTATGGGGTCAGAGGAAGGTGGCTGGATGAAGCGCAGACAGTGAGGAATGAGTCTGATGTACCTGAGAATCAATCTTAAGAATGCCTGAAGGTGCGGTTTGTTCAGGATCAAGTGAAATCGCACAGTGCTTTAGATTCTGAGTGTGACAGGACCTTTGCTCTCACCTTCGTTTTCGCTCCTTGCATTTGAATCGCGTCAGGTCACTTTCGTGCCAGTTAACACAAACCCCAATGCCAGGCACAACACACACGAGCAACAGCAGTTAAACAGCAAGTGCCGCTCGCTTCTTCTCTACTCGTCCCTGCAGTGCTGATTTTGGGGGACTTACCGCTCTGTCTGTGTGTTTTCACAGGGCCTCCGGGGAAGCGCGGAAGGATGGGAAGAAGAGGCGAACCCGGTAAGTGACGCCCACCACCTGCTTTGTTTTGTTTACCTCTCCTTCCTCTCCCTTTTCCTGGAAGACACACTCTCATTGGCTCCCGCGCCGCCTCTCTTTTCCTGGGTGACTGGATAAGATCGAGGGGCCGGTGAAAGCGGTGACCCGTGAGTCAGGCCGGCAGACGATGGGCCGCAGTTGGCCCGTCTCCCCGTCCCTCGCTGTTTGCGCCGACACAGCGCTAACCTTGGCCATGTGGTTGCACTAACTTTGCCCAGATGTCAGTCGTTCTCACTGAGCGGTAGCAGCTGCAGTGCGAGCCCTAATGAGACTCTCCCTTGCCAACATCACTACTCGCCATTATTTGTTTTTTTTTTCTCCCATGCAGACCGCAAAACACTCATCGAGGAACCAAAACAGTGCAGAAACATAACTCTTGTTGCGCAAAAGGGTCGTCATGACATCTAGAGCGGATGTTTAACATGTTTGAGTCATATTTTTCTTGAAATGGTTTTTATTAAGTGTTGACTCCACCAAATTGTGGCACGGCGCAGACGATTTTATCAAAACCTGCAGGACTGCAGTTGTGCTGCAGGATATGTGTCAGATGGGAAAACTTCCGCTCTGGTCATGACTCACTGTTGCAGATGAGACCTGTTCCTGTGAGGATGATGACAAATCACCAGTAAACTTTATTGCTTTACTGTACCGCACCAAGGCGCTATACTTTTAGCAATCAGAGCAGTAGATATCTGAGATTACACTGTACTTTGACTTACATTTGAAGTTGCAGTGTGTAAGGATTTTAGTTTAAAACTTTCAAAAATTAACAAAAAATGTCAACAAAATCTGAAAATAGGACAGTTTTAGGCAGAGTCGGATAATATCAAGGACGTTACATCAAAACCTGTATACAGTGTTGAAGTTGGACCCCATTTATTGCTACGAAAGCTGCTCAGTGGCACCTGAAGCCAAAATGGCTCGACTTCCATCAACCAAGCCGGCTAACTTCTGGTGTAGCACACAGCTAACTTGAATAGAGATAAAATTATTTTATACTGTGGCTCCTCTAGACTGTCCAAATTTTAGACTTTCCAAATGGCTTGGATTCTGATAGTCGAGTCACTTTGCTGCATTGTGTCGCTCCATCGTTTTACAGACGCTTCTTTTGCAACGTTCGCTTGAGAGAAAAAGTCTTTTTGGGCCCCTGTGCATTACTCAACGTTGCATTTATACAGTTTGGCCATTATGAAAATTACCTTTGCTAGTTAACGGCAGCAACAGTTAGCAGTAACTCTGCTTACATGTTCCACCTTTAATTTGAAATAGAACATTTAGTACTGAGCTAAGAGAGAAACTGACTTCCACAGCCGGTTTGTTGCGCTCGGCTAAAGGCCCATTGATTCCTACTGAAGACGTAAATCTTTAAATACAGGTCACTAATATATAGTTCTATTTTCAAAAGGGCTCAATCGTTTTTCATTTCCTATAACAGTTGAGCACTGGACAGTAGTTTTTAGCAAACATTACTCAAACAGGCAGTTAAAATTGTATTTGCAGGATTTGATTACTGGTTGGGACTATTCAGGGCAACATGACTGTGTCTGTGGGATTGACTCACTAATGTGTTTTTAATAGTTTCTGGACAATGACGGTGGCTGCTTTTGGGGGGCTTTCCATGAGATTTGATGACAAAAAATAGCCAAATATCCAACTACGTCTTGATTGACACAGATTAAGGAAACCCCTCTGAGTTCTGCGATTCCATCTGGGCGACCAACCAGGACGAGTAAACGTCTGTGACTTTCATCAGGGTGGGATTTATTTCCAGCCACTTGGTCTTTTGAAGGATTTTCATTACGGGAAGCCTCGCTATTAGGTTTTTTCGCCCTGAGATGGGACGTTCTGTGTTTGTCACAAGATGTTCTGCATCTGAAAAGGTCAATGTGGTTTTGTTTACGTTGCCTCTGTTCGTGTGTACTCTGGCCCTCCTCGCATCGCAGCCTGGGTTACAGTGCGGGGGTAGGTGGCACGGGGAGGCCTGTTGCGCCATCCGTTTTTACAAGACGAAGTTTTTCTATCGGAGAAACAAATGCGAGTGGAGAGAAGAAACAGAACCTGAATAACAGGAAAGAGGGCAGACAGGCGGAATTATGCAACCGACGCCTTGTCTGCTGCATCCACTCTCGCTTTTTCTTTCCCGTTTGGTCTTTGACTTGTTTACCTTTTCTCCGCTGTTTACTTCGATCTCTCTCTGTCTCTTTTTCATTAGCCTCCGTACTCTCACACACCTGTCTCCAAGTTCAGTGGTTAAAGCTGCTCTTGCTGCACGCATCTGCAGCCCGTGTGCTGTTGTTTACCCAACTGTCTGGCCCAGGAGGTCCTTGTCCTGCCGTCTAGACGCAGCTAAACATGACTGACTTGGTCTTCATGCCTCATAAACCCCGACACCTCTCAGTTCTTCTTTCCCTTCTGCACCCCCCCCCCCCTCGTTTCTTCCTCCCTCCCCCCTTCTCCTCTTGTCCCCCCCAAAAAATGCCCCGTCCCTTGAATCAAGAGCAAGCTTCTTTTCTGGTCGTGTTAGCAGGAACGTTTTGTGCGCTCAAATAGTAACAAAACACCACAAATATCCCACTTTTCCCCAGAGGGAGTCTGTTTTCAATCTCGACTTAAACGTTTGGTGCTGCATCCATGCTGATGAGCTATCTCGAACCAGGCGTAGCTCCAAATGGTGCCATAGACCGTGATTTCGTTAACTATCACGCATCACCATCCTGATTGTTCTATAAATATAAATCAGATACATTTAAACCAATCACTGAAATAACGGCTTTTAATGGCAAAATAATCCATTCACTTTGTAGGGGTTTGGATGGTTTATTAGTGCCCTCAGCCTTTTTCTTTTTTTTTTTTTTTATTACAAGAATATTCCATTAAGACCAAGACCACTAAGAATGAGAGCAGCTCTTTGATCATTACTGTTGTTTTTGGTTGGACTAAGTATGAAAAGCAGAGTGCGCTTCTTGCTGCTGAGGCTCAACATCACAGCATTTCAATCAGATCTGAAAGACTGCCCGGAGAAATCTGAGAGACAGTCTGCCAGCTCGCCCCGACCCTTTCCCTCGCCTGTTTGTCCTCCGTCTCGTACACCCGTCTTGACATGACTTCATGTCCTAATGCAAAACATGAGCCGTTATCCAGAAGTCTGTTTATCATAACGGGTTCGCCACAAACTCCTTTGGCAGCGGCTCTAATGAGCTTGTTCTGTACCATATTTAGGTGGTTAATTAAGGTCATCATCCAGCTAACCGCATTGCATGTGCAATTTTTTTGTTGCGCGCTGCATTTCCGAGGAATTGATTGCTGTACAAACCAGAGGTTACTACAACTCACACATGCTCTGCTTCACTTCTTTGACAATGTATCGAGGTATTTTTCTAATGCCTGTTTTTTTTCTCTCTCTCTTTTCTCTTGCAGGTCCTCCTGTAAGTACAATTTCATCCTGTCCAGGTAGTATTATGAAATTTAAAGGCCAATTACAGCAATTGTACACATTACATTGTGTTTACAGGTCTTGAGGAGTACTACTGCATATGCACAAGAAGCTGCATGTAATCTGAAAGATTTCCTCCATCTATGTCCCTCTCTGGACATGAGTTGCACTGTGGGTAATGCAGGCAGCGTGTTTCGAAAAGCTGTCCACTTCCAGCATCGCACTCTCACCACGCTGTTGGACTCATTGTGGAAAGTTTAAAAACAAAAGAGAAGAGCCTGAGACATCACCTCTTTTATTCCACGCAATGCTTCCTCCTTTTAAAAGCCTGGCGCCTACATTACCCACAATGCAACTTCGGCAATGAGGGACATCACTGGAGGTCATTCATCAGATTACCTGCAGATTCCACTGGAGCCACAAAATCCTTTATACTGCTTTTGTCGGCATATGCAGTGGTACTACCCAAGACCTGTAAACACACTCCAATGTATAAAATTGGGTGAGTTACCCTTTAATATTGAGCTCTTACAGTAGTTTTCTGTGGTGCACACTCACACACACACACACACACACACACACACACACACACACACACACACACACACAAATACATATATTATCCTTCACTATGCAAACCATGGTCTTCTCCCACAGCTGTAAAGCATGAACACAGACACACAAGCTGTCACAGAGTCTCTCACACATGTGCATCCACAGAGCACCACAATAAATGGACCACCTAGGGAAGTGTGTGTGGTGTGTGTGCATATATACGTGTGTGTCCGTGTGTGTGTGTGTATGTGTGTGTGTGTGTGCATATTTCGAGGTGATGGCTGGTGAACGGTGACTTATTAGCAGCGAGTCATTCTTCTCAGTGGGGACTATAACTCCTGCTGACACACGCACACAAACAGCTGATTAAACACACACACACGCACACACTCAAGTACTAATGGAGACTGTTGCTATGGTGCGACCTTCCTGGAAAGAGTGAGCCACTTCTGATTACATTTTCACACTTTGACTTCAAATCTTTGGTCACATGTGGCACAGATCAGATTAGCGAAGGTGTGGATGCTAACAAAAGACACCATCACGCTTTTTCCAGAGATTTCGAAAAGGGGAAGATTGTGTCCCACTAACATGTTTTAGAATCCAGGGAATGGTTTTTCCTGTGCAGCTGGTTGACAGTAACTGTGCATGAAACGATGTCTAATTTCTTCTACCGACCTGAACGCACCAAAACTTCCAGGCCGTAAAGTCACAGGAAAGGTGTGGTGATGTCCACAGCTAACAGTCTGTCAAAACAGTTAGTCAAGTCCACCAGCTGTAGTCCTTTGGCTCATGCACCAAGTTTCTGGTCCTGTGTATCATTTAATGTCCGTCTCCTTTTAGAATAAAGTGTGAAAGATCATGTGATGAGTTAATAATATACATACAGCGTGTTGTGTGCAGCTGTTGGTTTCTGTTCTAACCTGTCTCAATGCTTCATGCTCTAATCTCTAACCTCACCAGGGCAAATCTGGACGGGATGGATACCCGGTAAATTTGATTTGTTATTTATCCTGTCACTCTTCGATTCACCCAATCATGCCTCTGTGTTTTTTCTCTTGATTTGTTCTGTTTTTCCGGCTTCACGAGCTTCTATGTCTCTGCTCTCTGTGATGAAATTACGTTCGCTCTGATCATCGCCTGTCTCCTTGCCTCTTTGTGATGTATCCTGCCCCGTGACTGACAAGAGACTCAGATACACAGACGGTTGTACAGCCCTGATTCCAAAGAAGTTTGGAAAATTAAACAGAATGTGTTAATTTGGAAATCCCTTTTGACATATGCTCAATTTAAAACAGTACACAGACAATATATATCTAATGTTTGACCTCATCAACTTCATTGATTTTTGTAAATGTTTGCTTGTTCTGTATTTTAAGCCAGCAACATGTTTTAAACCAGGGACAGGAGCACTAAAAGTAAGTTGTGGGTAACACTGAACAGGTGAGCAGCTACAGTGGAAACAGGTAATAGACAGGGCGGGCTTTGTGAGACACATCGTATGTAGATCATATAGATCTAGATGTAGTATATCCGTGCAGATATAGTAAATAGATATGCTGTAGATATAGTATATTTCCAGACTCTTACCTTGGAGGGTCAAAACTATGGAAGCCTGTTTCTACCAGTTAAAGAAAAGTAATTGATGAAAACTTCATCGAAAATAAGTTTTTATCTTTTATCTTTTTTATATCATTATTATGTTTTTTTTTTCATTATTATGACCTTTTATCTGATAGATATGACTTTTATCTCAATGTTGTCTTTTTTTATCTAATAACTGACTTTTCATGGGAATATTTGACAGAATATTTCCAGTTTAGTCCTCATTTCTTTATCTCTTTAACTGGCTGAAATAGGCTGCCAAACAAATACCCACTATATTATCAAGATGTATGTTCCTTTAATTTATTATTATTATTATTATTATTATTATTATTATTGGTATTATTGGTAATAATAATAATAATAATAATAATAATAATGATAATTTAATTGACTGTGATTGTAAAAAACATATTCAATAATTAGGAATCCTTCATATACAAAGAGCATTTTAACTTGTAAAGAATGAAAAAGCATGAATGATCTCTAAGAAAATAAATCACTCAAAACATCTGGCGGGCCAACTTTGGCTCGCAGCTCTGGTATTGAAAACATAGTATACTGTCTTGGGAACACTTTGTAAAACTGCTGTTGGTAAAAACAGTTGGTTTGCAAATGAGTGCATTCTGTTTAAAACAGGGTCCCAACTCTTTTGGGGTTGTATTTAAGCACAAGCAGACGCTGAGTGCCAGGGTGGCAAGATGACATGAAAGGCTTTTTTTATTTTCTTAGGCAAATGAAACATCTCAACTTACTAACTCGAGGCAGAAAATAGTGACATAAAACATATTTAGCGCACGTGTAAAAATGAGTAAACATGAGCAGCAGTAAATATAAAGATTTGATCAGCAAACACAAACCGCAGGAGTGTAAATCATAGCCAAGAAAATGTGAAACATTCATCTGCAGGGCGCAAATCATAGCCTCCAGTTTCTGAAAGGGGTTTCCTGGTGTTTGAATAATATAACCGTGAACATACAGAACTACTGAATGCAAAGCAGATCACAAGAGTCAGCTCTTGTGTTATCAGGAGACGTAGCGGCCTCTTGTGGTCGGACAGACGCTGACTGCTGGGAATAAAAGCAGCTCATGGCTCTGCTGCTGATCTGCGGTTCAGGCGTCGTCAAACGCTCATCATCAGATAAAGATACACACCACACTTTTATTCGAGGGGTTGGGTCGGATTCATCGGAACTGGATCGTGTGCTGTGTGTGTGTGTGTGTGTGTGTGTGAGTTTGTTACATGCCCCCTGTGTGTTCTTGGGTGTGTTCTTGTTTGGTTTTGTCATGTTGCTTGTCTCACTTTTTTTTTTCTTGGCCAGTTCATTACCCACGGGGCTCGCTCCCCGGTCTGCCTGGCACTGCACGGCCCTCCTGACGGGAAATGCCTGCTTCTAATTACACACAGGTGGACGGCGCGCACACACAGACGTGTGCGCACGGTTGTGTTTGTTTGCTCGTGACTCTATTCATCTTTGTCACCGTCCTCAGTAGAAATCCCACCTCCGTATTGGCACATTTCTAGCTTTCAAACATCTGCCTCATTAAATGATGCATTGCAACCCGATCTGGGCAAATCTCCCCAGTCTAGTTAGCATAATGAAATCAATCTTTTTAAAGCTCTGTAATCACATAGATGAAACAACTACAAGACGACCAGAGGAGCTCTGTTTGCTAAGTGTAAGTGGCGCCATCCTCTTATGATGCATCTGCGCAGGTATGATGACTAAGGAAGCTGCGCGTATGGAGTTACAGTGCAACAACAGTAGATTAATCATACAGGCAATTAACATGGACAGCATATTATTTCATACAGCAGCAACAGAGATGATCGAGTTTCAAGGATTGAAGCTTAAAAGGGCCATTCTTCCTGTTGGGTGGAAGTGTTTGTGTATCTGTGTCCATATGTGCAGATGTGTGTGAACTCCATCCAAGCAACCACCCATAGTTTATGTAGATCTCTGTAACAAAGGCCAGAGCTGTGGAGGTGGTCAGAGGGGTGGGTGTGTGTGTGTGTGTGTGTGTGTGTGTGTGTGTGTGTGTGTGTGTGTGTGTGTGTGAGTGTGCGTGTGTGTTCACGCCAATAACATCTCTCACATGGGCGGCTCACATGGAGAGGGCATGCGCACATCAACACAAATGGGTCGAGTCAGTTTCCGGACAGCACCGCGGTGCTGTGCTCGCGTCGTGCCAGCGACTCGTGCCAACAAATTTTCCCTCTTTATTTTTCCATTGTTAAAACAAACAGATCGATCGCTTCTCAGCACTTTCTTCTTGCCCTCCTTCACCCCCCATTATGTCCAACTCAAGCCTTTAACCGTCAGCAGGAGACTTAAGTCTGTGACTACACACAAGCACGTAACAGAGTGAACAGAACAAAATGTAGTTGTGAGGAGTAACTAAATACATTTCCTCAAGTAAACTTTTGAGGTACTTACTGATTATCTGTCCCTTAGTTTTCTTGGTACTACTCATGTAACGTAGAGGAGACATATTCTGCTAATTTTTCTGTACCTAATTTTATTTTGGGTGTCTAATAGAATAGGTTTTCATACTTTAGCGCTCAAAAAACACAGCATTTTGCTAATACTGTCCAGTGCGGACTACTGGCGAGGCGTGCATGCATAAAACATATTGAGTGGTTGAAAGCTGACTGGCACCATTTCTATCTTTCACACCTGTCACAGTTGTAGTTCAATAATGGTGCCTCAATATGACTTAGGTAAGAAAAAAAAAACAAGCAAGGCAATTTGCTTTCTCTATACAGTTATTCTTAACCATTAACTTATTCTCAGAACTCTTAGAATGATTAGAACTATTTTTCAATAACTTTTGTCGGGAGGTGGTGGTGCTCATGCCACTTTTGTCCACAGGGGCCGCCAGAATCAAGAAAAATAAAAGTTCCTTAAAGCTGCTTTAAGTTATAAATCTGATAATTATTCCACCGCTGAACAGGATCATATAAGCTAGATGTTTGCCAGTGTGTGAGCGTGCATGTGCTGCACTTCATTCAGGCAGCACACACACGTCTGGCAGTCGTTAGGTTCGTCAGACTGATGCATGCAGCAGTCTGCATTTATTGAAGCATCGCTAATATGATAAACAGTGTTAATCACATGTGGTGTGTGTGTGCATCTCAAGCATACCACTGTGAAAAGTGTGTGTGTGTGTGTGTTTGTCCATGCTGATGTATGTTTTCTCTCCTCATATAACCCCCTGTCACTTCTTCCTCTCATAAATCACAGGCGAGTGGTTTGAGTTTCAGCAAAGAGTCTGGCCCCCCCCCCCCCCGTCAAACAATCAAAATCAGACAGACTGACAGAAGTGCGGAGGGGTAAACACACACCCCCAGACACACACACACACACACACACACACTCCAGATGATTATTCATACGCGCAGTCACCAGCGTGCCCAGCCGCTACGGCGTGTTTATGCGAAAGTGCCAGTCTGCGACAGGCGGTGGACCTCGCTCAGCAAGAACAGGCCGATTGGGCTCCATTGTTCAGCCCTCCAGGCCTCGGAGATTAAAGCCAGACAGTCACCCAACAACATGTCAGTAATTTTCTGTCCAGAACACACAGCAATCTGGTATGTTTCATTGTGCTCTTTGTTTTTTGTTTTTTCTTTAAAGAATCAAATGTCATGTATCACAAATTACGTTCATGTAGCTGTAACACAGAGCGGAGTTTTGTCCCCGTGGCAACATGAAATATCTGGAGACAGGGAGGGACTGAAAAATATGGTCGGTTGATCGATGCGAGTGAAGAGAGAAGAACGTAGTCCAAACGCACTCACCGTCACGTAATCAAGCCTAATGTGCGCGACACACGTTACTGCGCCGTGTGTGTTTCCTCACTGAGACGCCTGCTCTGATGTGCAGACAGCAAGTTTTTTTCACGCCGCATCCTCAACAATTACACCCTACTGGATAATTAGCAGACTGCGCCGTAGGGAGCGCACAGTAAAGACAGCAGAGACACCCCTCACCCTGTTTCAGAGCACTCACACACACACAAACATAGACGGCGACGTATGCCCTCCTGCAGGCCGAGTTATTTTCCAGAAATGTGTTTAATAGCCATTTAATTGGTTGGAATGCTGAGTCGTGTCTCTTTTCCTTAAAACTTTTTAATCTGCTAAGGGACGCTGCGGGACAAGATGGCAATGCAGACGAGGAATACACACAAAGGAACCACACACACTGCAAAAGGCATTATTTTATCCTCCCCCCCCACACACACACACACACACACACATTCACTTGAGGTTTCAGTGGTAATCTCAGGCCTCTTTTCTCACTTTTTCTCAACGTTAATCTCCCAGGTTTTTTTTTTTTTTCCTCCCTTCTTCGCTCCTCTGTCCGTCCTCCTTGTATTTTTTTGCTCTGCAGCCTGATCCATTTGCGGTGTGAGATGAAGAGGTTTTAGTAGGGGCTTTTTCTGGTTTTGGCATGTTTCTATTTTTATTTGAATTCCAGCTCGTTTTCCCGCCCCTGCAGACTGAAGCGTGTGCTGGAGGTTCGTACAGTACAACAATGCAGCTATACAGAAAGGAATATATTAAGGGTCACATATCAAAATCCAATTTCCTCTGGCTCCTGTGTTCCCGACTCGTATTCACATAAACCCTACAGGCCCAGGTTTCCCTCGGTTTCCATTAAAGCGTTTCTTGCGACCTCTGTTGCTGATTTAAAGAAGGGCTCGTATATTTTAAAGAATCTTATCAGTCATAAAGGAGCTTCCCGGACCGCTGAATTATTTCTCCAGGTAGTCAAAGTAGATCTGGGTTTTATTTTATCCCATCTTGGACGCCAGTTAAAGGTGCACTGTGTAGTTTTTGTTTGGAAATTGTAGCCACACGAAAAACATCTTTATTGATGTCCAAACAAACTAAACAAACAAACTCCAATTTCAACCGCACTGTTTTACTTTGTTTATATTTGGCGGACCCTGCCACATGTCTAGCTTCAAACAGTGTTCTGGGGACCTTATTTTCCTCTGAGAGGAGCTTGTTTATTAAGTTATGGAAAATATTAATATTTCTGCATGTATATTTATATTATATTTTTGCATTATTCCCTTGTTGATATTGTAAATTTCTCCTCCCAAACTATGTAGTGCTCCTTAAAGTGCAGTAAGCTCGTAGAAGTTACAGTAATCTACTGGATGCAAACCTTCAGCTGCCAGATATTAGATACAGGGTTTTATTGTTTCCCTCTTCCTTTCTCTCTCACACAATGGAAGACACACACACACACACACACACACACACACACACACACACACACACACACACAGTTCACAGGTCACTGTGTGGCTTGTTAGCAGCTATAAATCAGTCTGTGTTTGCTCACGGTTCAGACTTTGCAGCAGCTGATGACCTCGCCATGTACACCTTGTCTGCTCATCCTGCAGAGTCTTGAAGGAGCCGGGCCCTGATAAACGCTGCCAGATGCAGAGATATCACATGCACGTTGACACACATGTATAGCATAAATCCGGTGACGCACTTATGAGAGAGGGCTCGCCGGGACATTTTTAGGCTCACTTTTAGCCACGCTGCATTTAATAGAGCGGTGAAATGACAAGCTGCCCTGTCCTGCACCGTGCTGTATGTAGTCCAGTCCAGTGAAAGAAATACAGAGCATTACATCTGTGCTCTTTCACTCTTCTCAACGTTATACAGTCATGGTGAAATTATTGCCAAACCCGATCGGTCCCCCTCATTTGTTCCACCCCGATCTCGGCCGCCCACTGCTGATTTCACGAGGGGCCCTTAATCAAAAAGACATCAGGAGCCTCAAAAGCTTTCTCGCTCGGCTTTTAATAAATCTCTTATATACACATTAACCACTTGCTTGTATTTGAAGAGAGTTTATAGCCATGCTGTCTACGTTGTCCCATTACAAGACTAAAGAGGGGCAGCGAATGATCACATAAACTATTAATGATAGCAGCTCCAAAGCATCATTCCCTCCGCCTTGCTCCGTCCATCCATCAAAGCAGGCGGCGACGACACTGTGGTAGGTTTTTTCACGACAGGACCTCGGGCCCGATAGCACCCACGGGGCTGGTAAAGCAGCGAGATGAAGAGAGAAGCCCTGTCCGAGGCCTGAGAGGACGATTGTTAATGATGGTTTCCAGTCTGCAGAGCCACCAGCGCGGGGGAAAAGGGGTTTTGCAACACACGACTTGAGAGACCTTGTAAAAACTGTTAGCTTAACATCGAGCCCGGCCGTTAAGGAGGAAGTCAACATTAGCCTTTACCGCATACATCACATTTAAGTGTTTTTTTTTTGGAAAGTTTGATCCAAAGCCAACACGGTCCGTTTTGTGTGAGTAGGGATCTAAAGGCTCGTTCCCTTTGAACTGAGCGTTGCTTTGCAGAGGAGGTTCAATGACTGCTCGACTGTTTTTAACGGGGTAAACAAAGTGGACAACTTCAACTGCTGTTTCAGCACTTGGGTGAGCTTGGATAGGAACTTTAAACTGCCTGTCGGATTATCTCATCACCGCAAACACACAGAGACAGGACCGATCCAGCTGGACCGAGTCCAACCTCAGTCCATCACATTGGACACTATACGCTCTAAAACCTACAATGATTATAAACCACAGCCACCTGGATGCCTCTGAATATCTGAGTCTTGTCTGTGCACACAAGAACTCGCGGTTAACTGGGGCAGGACATACAAACATTGTTTAAAACTCCTTTGCTCTTTTCCTACTTTTACATCCCCAACTCTCCAATAATTGTTTCTCCCTGTCGCTTACATGCACGCTTTTTATTGTCCTCTTTTTATATGCTGTCTTGCCAGATCCACTCAAGTGTTTTTCCTAAGCGAAGATCATTTACGTTGTTTCTTGAGAGATATATGGAGACAAGACTCAAGCATTATGAAATACTGATGAAGAACAGCTGGTTTGTTATATTTTGAAGGGGGAACATAATTCTGTCAGTGGATTTAAAACAAATAGTCTTCACAGCGTTTTAATCATGTTCTTTATTCACAGCAGGCTTAGGCTAGAGTAGACGAGTAGGTGTCGCTGGAGAACTGCTATGAAAGGGAATAGATTTACAATTCTGGGAATACGCTTAATCACTTTCTTGCTCAGAGTTACATGAGAAGTTTGATGCCGCTCTCTTGTCTGTGCACTAAATACGAAGTTAGAGACTGGAAACAGTTAGCCAGTCTGAAGGTGGGAAATCAAAACTAGGAACTTCTTACAAATGTGTACATTATATCTTGTTTTCATAATCAGTATGAGAAAACAACAACTGTATAAACAACAATTTGCAGTTTTTTTGGGGTAACATGACGGGCTACAGACGGAGGCTAACACGGACGCTAGCTTCGCCCTGGTTCCTTCGTCAAAAACGTTCAGGATTTTACAACTTGATTTAGGATTATTGCAGACAACAAGCTCTGTGTCAAATGTATGATTCTCTTAGTGTTGTTCAGCAAAATTATCTTCACAATTGAACACCACTTTTATGGCTTTTGAAGCGTAAATGCAGTCTACCAGCAGTCAAAAGCAAATGTTAGCTAACCGTTTCATGGTTCTAGCGTGCCGTGCTCATGCTCAGCGCACTGACACGAGAGCGGTGTTAGTCTCATCTAGACAATTCATTCAGTGGTTCTGTGTCAGCCTGGTTCTCCTAACTTTAGCCTTACACATTTGTCTTTTCATAATCTCTCTTTATCTGTCTTCCAACAGGGTCCACTTGGATTGGACGGGAAACCAGTGAGTATTGCACAGAAGCAGTAGACGTAAAGAACCTCGCAATGGCGATGTGATTGACAAAAGTTTGATTTTAATGAGTGTTTCTTTCCTCTCAGGGTTTACCAGGTCTCAAGGGAAGCCAGGTACACCATCACACACCTGTTGTCCTGTTTTGGTTTTCTAATCACACGGCCTATCTATTACACCGACTTCACACTCAGAGGTTCTCTAACTGTGAATCCAGGTGGGTGTTTGGCCTGTAAGACAGGGGATGGTAGGCCAAACTTCATCAATCATCTTTACTGTTCCTCAGGGGACGTGGCAGGCGAGTAAAAGGCCCACGGTAGCCATCTCGTTCCTTGTTCCACTTCTTAAGTCATCCCAGAGCTCGCAGCCGCAGGGGAATCATGGCTCAACTGAACCGGGTGCTGAAATCCCCTTTGCACTTCACCTCTGAGTGCCATCCATCACCCCTCCCCCCGAAACCCCGCCGCACTCGCAGACACACCCAGGTGTAGCGTGAAAACAGGCGAAGCGGAGCGAATGGGTTACACACCGGTGGGAAAAGCTGAGGGAAAGAATAGAGTTTATAAGCTCTACGGCGGCTCTTTAAAAAGTCATTATGGTGCCACTCTTCCCCCCAACCGCTCCCTCTCTCAGGTCTCTGGTCTCTGGAGTCGTCTGCTGAAATGTAAACCCCCTCGCAGCAGAATGAGAGCTGTTTGAATTGCTCCTCTCCAAACACCGTTAAGCTGTTGTTTCCTGCTAGAGGAGACATCAAGCTGAGTCTGTCCTTAAAGAGGGCTCTCCACGTCGCTGAGGGTCTGCAGTAAACCCCTCGGCAGGTGTGACACAGATCACAGCACTCAAGAGATGTGAGTGAGCGGGAAAACAGGAGAGCAGAGGATGAAAAGATATTTGATCTGTCGACAGATGATGGCCACCGGAGACACAAATAGTTTAAGGACAGAACAATAAACCTAAAAAAAACTAAGATAAGAACAAAGTTGCAAAGCTTTGTGAACCATCATCAACACAAATCTGTCTTTTTCAGTCTTGTGGCCTTTGTAGTAGATGGACATAGTTTATTTAAAACGCTCCGTTTAATAAAACGTCCAGTAAGTCGACTTTGTCAAACTGCTGTTCCCAAGGTGACAAATGGACCCGCAAATGTAACAGCAACTTTTAAAATTACACAACTGATATATATAAAATAGATGATTTATATTGCATCTTTAAGGTTGAAAGAGCATCACATTTATATTCCTCTGTGAGACTGCGTCCAGCCTTTCATCAAAAGCTGTACCTATATGTTTAGTTAAGAAAACACATGATTCTGTTTTATGAGTGCGCCTCTGAATCAAATGGAAATCATTTCATAGACGTGTTCCAAAGTTTTTATCTTAGGTTATCTGCATTTTTCCGTCTCTGTAAAGAAACTTCTGGAGAGGAGTTGAAAATAAAAGCCAGCTTAGTTTGACTAATGATTCCGCAAGATTTTGCACTGACTATCCAGAGGAACGGGGGAACTAGAGAAGCTGCACTGAAACTAAAAGCTGTCAAAAACTCCTATTTGATGAAGACACACCTGGAGGAGTATCAGTCGCTGTCCTGCAACTTGAAGTAAGCCTCCTATCTCTCGTTTCCCTGGACTGAACTGGAGGAGGGAGCATGCAGGAGATAAGCTGCCGCCTGTCATCATGTGGCCGCTCACATTAACAAACTGCTTATCCTCCGCACCAGACCGTCTCTCCAGCTCCGTGCTCCCGAAGACGATTAGAGCCCCTGTCCAGACAAAATGTCTGCCAGACAGAGAAGACGTGAGGAAAGGAACAAATTAGATGTGGAGGGAGGAGGATTCGAGGCAGATCGCATGGCAGATTTAGAGACATTGGAATCGAATGAAGGCAGAACAAGGGAGCTAGTGTCGAAAATACATTTTGGGCTTTGTGAAAAGAATAGAGACGTCAAAAAAAGGGCGCGGGGGTGGGTTACAAACTTCTCACTGTGGTCACTCGCAGTCGGCCTGTTTGTTGGTCTGCGGTCTGCAGTGCCGCTGAGACAGACAGAGAGATGGACGAGGGCACAGCACAGCCCAACTAGCAGGGACTAACTCATCCGCGGGCCTGGTGTTCATAAGACAACGTCAGACTGTCCGCCGTGTCACTTTTTGTTAGTGTCTCCCAAACTATCCGTGAGTGTTTGCAGTTTGTAGTTTTTAAAGAGACAGGAGCCAAAACAGAGCGTTTCAGGGGCGCCGCATAGCTCAGTCGGTAGCGCGCGCGACCCATGTGCCGAGGCTCTGCAGTGGACCCGGGTTCGACTCCCGGCCCGGGTCCCTTTGCTGCGTGTCACTCCCTGTCTCTTACCCTGTTTCCTGTCTATCTCTTCAGCTGCACTATCAAATAAAGCCAGAAAGGCCAAAAAAATATCTTAAAAAAAAACAGAGCGTTTCAGACAGAGGGGGAATACAGAGTGCAGCACTGGACAGTGTGAGAAAACGGATGTGTTTACATTAAAGCATGTCACTCTATTCTAGATGTAACCCAAGATAAAATTCTGAACTTGAAAATGAGCACAATGTGTCTCCTTTCTCTCTCTGGGAGAAAAACTGGTGGAGGAACAAAGGAACACGTTGCTCTTTCAGTTTTATCGTTCACCAAAATCATTTTTATCTCCATAAGAAGAATCCTAAAAGAGATTCCTCCCGTCACGTTGTCTTTTTGTGAAATAAGCTCAGATAGAAGTGGCTTGTGATTGAGCGGTCTTGATGGCATGTCTGCATTAAGCGGTAATACCGCTCCCCCTTAACATTTGATTGAATGCTCCCCTTTGACGCCAGCGGAAGATGTACTGTGTTGTATGTTGCTCATAAGAAAACTGATTTATCTTCTCTGTCTCCCATTATCTCCTCCCTCCTACAGGGACCAGCCGGACCCAAGGGAGAAAAGGTAGGCTCTGCTTCAGTGTGGAAGACAAGTCAATGCACTGTTTGGATGTATTTCTCACAATAAATAACAGGCGGACTGCTTCAGAAAAACACAAATGCACCGACACACACTTACACACAGCCTCACAGGTGTTCTCTGCATCGCCCTCCCACGTTCACGGTTTCACTGTGCGCCCATCAAACGAGCCATAGATTACATGTAGTTATGTAGGAGCTCATATGTCTCCACACATTCTCACGACAAAGCACTTAACAAGTTTACAGGCCTTCCGCAGGGCTCGATGATAGCCAGATGTTTTCCCGCTCTGTGAACCTCTGCCCGGCCTAAAATGTTAGTGACCGTACAGTAAGAGCTGCAGGAGCTGGCAGAGGAGGCTCGTGCGTGTGGTCAATTGTGCACTGATCGGTAACTTTTTTTTTTTTTTTTTTGCACTCGAGCGAAAATTGCCCAGATAAACGAAACCACAAGAACAACGTGGTCACAGTAAACAGCCTCTGTCAGGGCAGGAATCAGTCTGGTGAGCGTGGATTGCAAAAGACGGCTGATGCTGAGGCCCCCATCATGTAATCGTGCTAGTAGCTCTGTGACGAGAACGTGAACGCCAAATCCTCACCAGAGAGCTGAAAAATCCTCCCGGCACGTGCACCGAGCCCATCGCGCCACATTGGATGATTCCAGTTGTGGCCTGTCAAATGATTTATACAGCAAATGTCGACATCCTGAGCTGCTTTGGGGACGGATGACCTCTGAGTCCTTCCTTCACAAACACAAGTATTCGTTTTTAAGCCTGTCTGTCACAGCTTCTGTCCTGTGTGTATACAAAGAGATAATAAGTGCTGACAATTGCTATTTTCCTGTTTTTCTCGCAGGGTGACCAGGGAGACATTGGGCCAAGGGTAAGTCATGTTTTCTTTCTTTGCTTGAGAATGTTTTTGAATGTTAGATGTGAATTTTTGAGCCGTTTTTCACTACAGCTGACCCGGCTGAAATGACATTTCCTTTAACGTTTTTTTCCGTTCTTTTCAGCGCATATTTGCTAGCTTCCATTTAAACGTTCCTCCCATTTTTTTGTCCTCTTTCTCTTGTCTCTCCCTGTGTCTTTTTAAAATTTCAATCCTCCTTTCAAGCGGAAACTGCACTTTCCATCCCAGGAAAGTAACATGTTTGGTAAATCATTTTTTTTGCCAAGATGTACCACTGTTGTGTCTGTACAGTCAACATGAAATTATAACCAGCAGCGCAATTAGTTAAGCTCTGAACAAAGGGAACATATTAAATGACTCATCAGTGCACCTGAATTGAAAATGGTCTTTATCGAGAGGAAACCTACATCGACACAGAAAACATATGCTGCTGAGAGTCAAACCCAAACCAGACAGACCATGACCAAGTGGAAATCAAAGTCAAGGAAGAGAGGAATTGTGAAAAACTACCCGTCACTTCCTTGTTATCACGCTTTGGGGCCACTGAGCATGTGCAAACAAACACATCTGATCTCAAGTTTTGCCAAGTTTCGATCCGTCCACATAACTTTCAACACTCAAGTCTTTGAATTATTCAAAAGAAAAGTGTGTTTATCCTCCGTGGCTTCCCCCAGCAACTGCACCAACAACACAGTCTGGCTCCTGTGATGAGGTTTGAGTCGCCCACATCTCCAAAGCCAGAGATGAAAAATGATGATATTAAAGAACGATGGAAATACTTTAGCCTCACCATCGAAACCCGACGGTTGGGGAAGTGCTCCAGAACTGCCATCCAGTCTCAACCAAGCTCTTCTTTTTTCTTTTTTTTAAATATATTATGGACTAACCTCACTCTGCATCTGGTCCATGTTGTCAGTGTTGTCTTTTCATGTGATATCATCCCACCAACCAGAGGGTCTATATAATTATCTCCTGCTTTATTCACTGTGGTTTGAAAATAACCCCCCTGAGCTTTACTTGGTAAACAGCTTGGATTCTTTGAAGAAGCCATGTACCCGATGAATCCTGAATATTTCTCCAGTTTTATTATGTTTAAAATAATTTATCAGGTCGAGGTTTCACTTCTTCACATGCGAGATGATGAGCTATTGAAGAAATGTATGCGTGGTTTGGGAGTTTAAACCCAGCGATCTAAACTGTTAATATTTTCATGTGTTTTTCTGCAAGTTTTCTCCATTTCTACTGAGATGGTAAATTGTATAAAACATCATGAAGAACTGAAATTACACGTCAGTTAATTAAGAAGCCATTCAGGAAAAATTCAATCTGCAACAATTTTGATTGACGGTATATCTTCAAGCAAACATGACAAAAGTTAAGTGGCTGTGGCGTCTTTAGTGTGAATGTTTGCTGTAATCTTCACATTGAATATGTTTGGATCGTTCTGACAAAACAATGGATTTGTTCTTAACTCGGTACGAAGACACATAACATTTACATGTATGCATTCAGCTGATACACATAAATCACATGGCCAGCAGAAGGTTCTGAATATTTGTATGAACTTAATCCAACAGCAATGGTAATTATTTTTTGCAGCCACAACCCCGTTGCTCATCTTGATATGTTTTCCACGTAATGGTACTATTACTATCCATATAGTATGAGGACTGTAACTCCACTTCTTCAACTTTCAAAAATCACACGTAAGATATTTATACAAACTACAAGTGCTCCTCTTACAGAGATTAAACCCCCTTTTCTAGCCACTTGCCACTTGCCTTTCTTATTAATGACATTCTTTAGCAACCACCCAACAAATGAAAGGGTTTGGAATAATAATTAGAAATGGCTGTGTAGTCATAAATCTAAGAGTCGGGGCCTGACAACGCTGGCAGAATGTTGCATGTAAGAGTGCTGGAATGAGACTGAATGGCTATTGTTTTATAGCAGAGGACAAATGGAGTGTAAATTTGACAGGCCTGCCAAGCAGAACTATATTTATGATGCGGCGCAGAAACATTACAGGAATTCCTGATTGCCATCGAGGCGTACGCCATTTGATTTCCCAGCCTAACCTTTAGATTTTGAGGTAATCGTTTGTGCAAGAATTAAATCTTTTTGGCATTCTGCATGAAACGGCTCTTCCAAGCGGCAAATATTGCACTTGGAGGAGACTTGTGGAGCTTGGATGTCCTTGGATGAGTCTGCAGCAGAGAAACCTCAGAGTATCGCTTAGAGACACGAGCTTGGTTCAAAACAAACCCTGCAGCTCCTAAAACTACTGTAGTTGTGAATGAGGTTTGGCAATGCGGTGCATTTGCAAGATATGGCTCGATAGGTTAGCAAATGAAAAACTGTTGGACTCTGAACTTTTAAAATGTGACTTGTTTCTGTTGACAGCTATGAATCAAAGCTCTACTGGTCCGCTGAGACCGAGCTGAGAAAAGATGGCGCAGCATGTAAGCTCAGTCATCTCCTTCACCCTGATCTCAACACTGTATGCTGATTCACCTCTGAACTCTACTACAGGAAGAGAAAATATGTCAAATCCAGGAAGTGGCCATGAATCTCTGTCAACCTTTGACTTCCTGTCCATCAATCTATTTTGGTGCCTGTGTTAGGCTGAAGCTGATCCTAGAACAGAATACAAACACAGGATGGCAGGAGCATTAAAATGCAATCAGATGTTATAGAACCACCAAAAGGTCGTGCATACTGTTGCGTCTCTCTCCAAAGCTGGTAGCCATTTTTCTCAGCCTCCGTATGCTGTCAAATCCATACGGAGGAGTTTGTGTTGAAAGACGAGCCATGATAGAAGTTTCATCCCCAGCCAAAACCTCTGGTTGCCCCCCAGTGCAGCTACAAAAAGTCCATGGTTCGACTGGGCTCCGAGGTTGAATGGCTTTTTGTCTTCAGCATCAGCGTAGGGTCTGATGAGAACGTGGTAAAGGGCAAACCCACTGTGAAACTGTCTATTCTCTTATGAGATATTAAAGGAGCATTTGTGTATTTGGTCTCCATGGTGGGAACGGTGCGAATGAGTGAATGTGACAGTGGGGAGAGAGAGGGGTGTATAGGCACAATGAGGGGTCTGCGGTTTTGGAAAAACCTCAGCTATCCAGCGTTTGCCGCAGCCGTTTAACGGAAACCTCATGCATCTCTACCTACTATCCCCCTGCTGCTGCTCCCCCCTCTTCTCTATAGATCTTCCCTCCCTCCCGATGCGTTTCTTTGGAGGGAACTCGACCAGAGAGGCAGCAGAGCACTCCGAGCTCTCTGGCGGCAGACGAACTCTGCTCCTTTCAGCTTGACAGACAATCATCACAGTTACCGTCTGTCAGCTGGAAAGAGCCAAGCCACCTCTGTTTGGTTTGGTCGCAAAGGGGAGGACGGGAAGACATTAAATGGAACACACAGAATTAATAACATGTTTGAGTGAGGGACTCAGGATATAGTTTCTGAAAGCTCCGAGGGGGCAATTTCGGGGTCCTCCTGAGTATTTATCAGTTTTTAGATTATGTCCCACTATTTGCAGATGATGTGTTTTTTTGTTCTTTACCAATCTTCGGCTCTTTTCTTCCATCAGTAAGTCTTAACCTTTACCTTCCTCTCTTCAGGGTCCTCCTAACTACAGCACATATGCTGCACATCTGCACAGTAATCAGATTCTCACCGTCAAGGTTTGTCCCTCCAAACAAACGCGACCGTCGTCCTCCCAGCAGTCGAAGCTCTCTGACAGGCTGCTGGTCTGTCACTATCGCTGCAGACGGAGGAGCAAATCCCTCCTCTTTTGCTTTCACTTCCACTGAACTCTCATCTCCCTTTTTTTTCCCAGAGCAGCTTCTTGGACTCTCATCTGCGCTCTCTTAGTCAGCTATGAACTGTCTCTTCTCCCCCTCTTTCACCCTTGACTTAATTTCCTTCCCTCTCTTTTTCTCTCTTTCCTCTTTTGCTGTCTGATGCTCAGATGGTCTTTCCCCGATATGACCATAGCTTTCTCTCTGGAGAGCAGTCCAACACCTTCCAGAGACGTTTTCTGAAGGTAGACCACAACTAAGGCATGTGCACACATTTAACATTTTAACCAACCTGTCTGATTGATGCTCTGGTCAGACATGCATCTCCCTTCTTTTTCACCTTTTCCCCTTTGACTTCCTGTTGGATTATTTTTCCATAACTTTCCCGTGTGTGCCGGCTTGTCTAGCATTAGTATGACTGATGAGGTGAAATTGTGTGTATAAATGTCTAAAGCACGTGTGCTTCTTATTACGAGGAGAATAGGAGAGTGTTGTGGGTAACTGCCTGAGCTTAATAGAGGCATAACAATCATCGGTGCAAGGAAATAAGGTTTAAGTCTTCTATGTTGAGGTCTTGGTAATATCAACTCCATGAAAGGGTTTGCTGTACCATGTAGCTTACCGCAACAAAGCTAACCATAATGCACCACATGTCTGTAGAGATGAGAGGGTGCAGAGGAAGTGTCACCAGAGACAGCACAGGGCCTACATCCCCTTCAGTGGTGAGCACAGCTTTTAGGACATTAAAAGAAGAAGACATGTTCCCAGTTAGATGTAAATCAAGTGATAAAAGGATCTTTAATAGGAGGTGGCTGTTCTGGTTTTGTTTTGAGTCGCAAAACAGAAAAGGAACACCTCATTCAATTTTAAAAACCGTGTTCTCAATTAAAATGTTCTCATGTGTGACAGTGTATTTGTCAGCATGTGTGTGTGAAATATCGGTCTGACTCACTGGATGACGACGGCTGTTGTTGATCAAATACACTGTCCCGTCTAGTTGTTTCTTTTAAGTCTGCATGTATTTAAGGAGCTGGGGCAACTAGCTAGCTATGCTAGCATGCTACATGCTAATGGTGAAACAGTTTTTATGAATTAAGCACTTCTTTACCAAGTCCTTCATGGTTCATTCTGTGAATTTCATTAAAATTATTTATATTATATGGCCACAATTAATAGTTTTTATTGACAATGAATCCATTTTACGTTTAAAGGAAAAATAGTGACAAACTCACAGGAGATTATTAGCCTAGCCGTCATTAGCCGACTCTACAGTTCTCCTAAACTTGTGTTTTAGTAAAATGTCTTGGTTTTCGACCCCAAATTTAGCTGTTTTGATTGACTCCAGTCTGTTTTTTTTAGCTGTTTTAATGATAAAACAAACCAGGACAAAACAACATGGATAAAGTTAGAATATAGCTGTGGGGGCATTTCCATTGTTGGTGGAGTCTGAGCTGAAAGCAGATTGAATATTGGACTGGGGTGAACACAAAAATGACTCAAATTGCCTGCTAAGGTTGCTCAAAATGAATTTGTTGCATGTTGTGATTGAAATTTAAGCCTTTAATAATTCAATAATTTAGTTTAAAATGCAGAAAGTCTGCAACAGAGTTATATATATTAAAGGATAATGTTTTACTTCTCCGTGGCTAAATTAAAGACAAATAATTATAATTTCTCTTATTCCTGTATTTTTTTCATCAGGGTGACCAAGGCCAGACTGGACCTGCTGGACCTCCCGGCCCACCAGGTCCCCCTGGTCCCCGTGGCCCCCCTGGGAACACAGGAAAGGACGGGCCACGTGGCCCTGCTGGAGAGCCGGTAAGCAATGCTGATTCATTAAAGTGTCAAACGTATACTCGCTACACAAAACAACACACCCACAAACCCTATGTCGTTGCTGTTATTCTCCTCCCATTCCACAATTCTCCCCCTTTTCCTCACCCTCTCTAACTAAGGTTACACCACAAAGAATGCAGTTACTCACAACACCTCAGTCTTCAGGGGCTGCCATTACCCCAAACTGTGTTGACCTGGTAGAGCTCAACCGCAGGGTGCAGATTGCAAATTCTGTTTCTGTGTGTGTGTCTGTGTGTGAGTAAATGTTTAATACAAATGTATTAAGAGGGAAAGGGTCCATGAAGAAAATTACAGTGAACCCATATTCCCATTCTTCCGGGTTTGCCAGTGAGCTGTGGCTTACCTAAAAGCTCCCAGAATAGCAACTCTACTCCTGGCCTCATCTGTTTTCTGTAAGACGGCGGCCGCAAAGTTCTCCAGAACGCCCCCATTCTCCCACCCTCCTACCACGACTGTGTCGCTGTGCGCCCCTGAAACAGATATGGCACTGCGGCGAGTTCATGGGCAGTTTGCCGGCCTCGCCAAACAATAGTTGTGCTCTTTGCCTGAAGCAGTTTATGTTTCTCAAAATTAACGTTCTGTTTCCCAGAGTGTAGTTCGTATGGCTGCTTAAGCTGTGGTTATAGGATGGACAAGAGAAGGCGAGGCCATGAAGATAATTTTTGTTTATCTAAGTAAAGGAATGAATGCTCTGTTGCCCTCAACTGGCACAGGACAGCAAAGGGATTCAAGTGAAAAATGTTGCTTTTCGGAGTGGGTGAGTTGAGAGCTTCCGCAGAACCAACAGAAAAGAAAGCCAGCACAGCTCAGAGAAAGAGTCGAGGAGAAGGGCGGCCCGTCCTGTGTCTTCAAATTCAGCATCAATTTCAAATGTATTCTCCAAGTTGATTAGAAGGCATTGCAAACCCAAAACAGTAAAATAAGGCAGAGCGGCACTCAGAGCTGCTCCATGTTGTGGGCAGATGTCTGAGGGGGCTGAGCGGGAGAAAGTGAGGCAGTATGGCCGCCCCTCGTCATTTGCACACATGAAACTGCTGTTGTGGAATGGTTGCATAAAAACAGTTTTAAGATTCGCTCTATCTGAACGCATCTACGTTCAGTAAATTTAGTACATCTGGCATCTGAACCAGTCATCATCCATCCTTCTCTGCAGTCAGGATAAAAGAAGTGCTCAGAATTATTTGAAACGGCTATTTGTTTCCCGCTGCAGTGGAGGGATAGATCAAAAGAAGAGGCTGAGGTAAGAGGGCTGAGAAAAAGGCTAAGAGTTGAAAGGCTGCTGAGGATGAAATTGAAAGAGGAGCACATAGCAGCAGAGGAGATCGGGGTGACGGTCTGTATGTGCTGCAGAGAGCAGGAGGAAGAGAGCCAGCTGGGGAACATCTAAGTAGCTTCTGCACATTATTGTAAAACATGAGGACAGCATGGAGGGCTAACGACCTCCGATTTATATCATGCATTTATTACAGTGCACTCAGTGATAGAGTAAACACAACTACTTGATAGTAGCTTGTGTGTGTGTGTGTGTGTGTGTGTGTGTGTGTGTGTGTGTGTGTGTGTGTGTGTGTGTGAGAGCGAGAGAGAGATGGAAGGCTCTTGCACAAGATCTCACTAAGCTGTCTCCGACATGGATGACTTCATAGCAGATGTTTCGCCGCTCCACAACACGAGCCCACCTGGCACTCACAAACATCCACGATAGGTCTGTTTGCCTAAATAAGCCGAATCACCGATGGACAGATGCAGGAAGGGGACATCGAATACTTTCCCCATGGTTGTGGTGGTGGAGGAACTACATCTAAATTCTCATCACGCCAAGTCCTGCAAAACAAAAAAGAGGCCGTTTTGAATACAGATGTTTGATAAATTAAAGTGTCATTAAAGCGTCTTAGTCATACGCATCATTGTTGGTATTCTCTCATTTGGTGTTTTGACGACGGTGTTGCAGAGCGCTCCTACACCTCAATCCAGAATCTCCCGCAGGTGTTCTGCTGGCTCGAGATCTGGAGACTTCAAAGGTCATAAGTAAATGATTAACACATCGTCTTTCTCCTGAAAGCATTCAGAGACCTGCGAAAGCATCTTTGTTTTCTTCTTTTGGCAACACACTTGATAAATTTGAGTCCACGGACAGGTCGTGCCTTGAGCAACACTGCCATCTAGTGCCCGAAGTGGTTTAACTCTGACGAGATCTACCTGAAGTTCAGATGATAAATTTCCTTTTTTTTTTCCTCTGCAGGGATTTCCTGGTCGAGATGGCGTTGAGGTGAGCGTTGTTCAAAGTCAATGTGCACCTCAAGCATTCTGATGGGTTTTTTTGATAAAGTACTGTTATATGTCTGTGATGATTATATCTTTCCTTGGATAATTACTGTAATATATTTCTGCCTCAGGGGCCACAGGGATTGCCTGGGAAGCCGGTAAGATCATTATCCTACTTCTTGTTTTTCCCAAAAAACTCAACTGACATCTCAGATTCTCCTGTGCGCTCCAGAAGTGTCTTAAAGTTTGCACTCTTGACCTTTATTGGCCTTCATGATCTGACAGGGAGAAGACGGCGAGCCTGGTTATCCAGGACAACAGGGTCCTCCAGGAGTAAAGGTATAGATAAGCTTTAATCATCAGTAATCACTTGTTGCATTTGGATTATTTTAATGTATCTGTCTTTTTATGTACTGAACTTTGTTTATTGTGCATTGAAACAGGGGGAGCCAGGTATGGGAGAAAAAGGAGAGAGAGGCATGGATGGACTCCCAGGATTTAAGGTAGAAGACTAAACAGTACACACACTAATATTTAATACTTAGTATTAACAGTATCTGTGTGCTAATGAGGGTTTTACCATAATATACTATGTCTGTGAATCACACAGGGAGACAAAGGGGAAATAGGAGAGCAAGGACCACAAGGACCCGTGGTATGTGTATTATTGTTGTTTTTAACCCTCTGAAATCAATTTATCGTAGTATTAAACAGGCATTTTGTTTAAAAATTAACTGATATTACTGCAGAATGTGAAGAAACAACTTAGATATGACTTCAGGTCAAAGATTACTTTATATTGCAGAGATGCTACTGATTTCAGCCTGCTAACCAGCTCACCCTGGGCTGTTCTGTTTAATAATACCACTTTATGCTTCAAGAGGTGATGTTCTGATTGTATAGCTCCCTGTAGTTTCAGAAGATGTATGTGAGCAATTTGCTACTTAGTCTAATAAGTATACAAAATAAACACTGAAAATGTCAGGACAGAGAATATTTTTACACTATTTTCCTAACTGAACAGAAAATTTCAACTGCACACCTTCTGAATTGAAGTTTCTATCTTATGAGCTCGTTAACTCATCAATTCTTTTAAACTCAACACAGACAAATAAAACTCACCAAGTCTTTGTTTGTCTTCCCAGTCACTTGGAATATGAAAAAATTATGGCTAAATATTCAGTCTACACGTCTCCTCTTGTCCCCAAAATCATAGTTCTGGTCAGCGCTGCTGTAAATCACCTCCATACTGTATCAACTGTTTCTCAACGGCTATGCTGCCCACCTTTATTTTTGGAACTGCCTTCAATGTCTGGCATCTTATGCTGATTAAACCTTTGTTTCATTTGAGTTGCTTATGTGGCTCTCATTAGGTGTTTTTCTCTCCCTGCCTCAGGGTTATCCTGGTGAAAAAGGTGCCACAGGCTCCTCAGACATCATTGACTTCAACGGGAAGCTTCTCGATGCTTTCCAGGTGAGTTGTATTGAAGTGTCAGTGAGACCAGATTCATGTTTGCATCATACGAAAAGTTAGGCATCAAGGGAAACTCAAACTAGCAACTGAGCATATTCACATGGTGGCCATCTTCTTCTCACTCACTGCACGGGATGGGAAGCGCAAAAGTCGTACTGCTTCATTCCAGGTTGCAAGTCCTTCAGCCGCAGGGAGTCTGATGAGTTGTAAATATGTTGTTGTACCTTGACATATGGCCACACATACTACAAATTGTCAACATCCACCATCTTCTGAATTGCTGATCAGTAAGGAAGGAGTGAGATGATGATCGTTTGCCAGATTCCTTATGTTTATAGGACTTGTAACCTGGAACACTGCAGCTTAATGTTATCCCAGTATTGGAGCTCCCCACCCAGAGCGTGAAGACAGATGAACATGGCCGCTCTGTGATCATGGTCTATGGTGTGTGTTAAAGACATGTCTTCCTTTCCCCAAACTTCAAAACTGAAAATGTCACCGTTTCTTCTTGGCAGGCCATCGACACCATCAGTGTTTCGGTAATCTGCTGTTGTTTTCCGCATGGTTTTGGTGGAGGGATCAATAACTAACACCTAAGAAAATGCATAGACTCACGTGGACTTGCATTAGCACACACCCCTGTATGTATCCACACGTTATCCCACCTGCTTCTGCCACAGTGGATCTGTGTGTGTTTGCAGATGCCCTCCAACCACAGCTACAGAACATACTACTTCAGATGTATTGGATGTCACTGTAGAAGCCACATCTAAAGAGTCTGATGAATGTCCCTGGTTTATAGTCTACCAGGCTCTCTTGTGCTTTCATTTGGGATGAAATACAAAGTAAATATAGTCCAGCTGTGCTGTTCTATCAGATAGCATGTAGCCTAAAGAAGCATGCTTAATCATGCAGAAAAATCAACAGCCTTTGTTACATTGTTCCGAGTGTGTTTTCTCACAAGATACACGGCTATAACTTGCTACAGGGCAGCATGGTGTTTTCTGTGTGCGTGTGTTATGTCACATAGCTCAGTGGGTGCACAGGGGGAATGCATCGGAAAAGGATGGGAACTCCTCATGGTCGTCCACAGTCTCAGTTTCACATCCCTTTATTCATTCACAAGACCCTTTGAGTCTACCATGTACTGTGGTATATGCTAATAGCAGATGGCTATCTCCGCAGTAGAGTGTGTATTTGATTAAAAACCACTATGCACCAGCTCCCCTCGGACCTGATCCGAAATGTTCCCCCTGCATGCAACGTTGTAGACAGCAGCGTGAGATAGTTACAAAGGAGTCAGTGAAAGCATGAACCTGAGATTTTATCAGGAGCCTCTTGCCAACGCGGATCAGTCGGCACCAAATCACACGCGAGGTCTCGGCCAGAGTTTTATCCATGGAGTGAGGAGCGCTCACTGGCCACCCAGCTTGTGTTATGATCCATCCACTTGTTTGCGTGAAAAGCTGTATTGGTTCAGTTTGTGGTGGAAGTTTAGGTGATGATGAATTTGGTCCGAAGCGACGTCGGATTTGGTTTGGTTTGTTGATGTTTGTTCCTATCATTCATTTTACGGCTTTTTGGGTAATTATTTGCATGAACAGCCGTCACTTTCCAATGATGAAATATCTCAGATCAAATATTTGCTTGTAAACATTTACTAGTTTCCATGGCTTAGATGGGAAACCAAAGGTTAGAAACTGGACAAAGGAAGAAAGAATCAGTGTGTACACCTCTGGGAGGCAACCTGAGTTTTTTTTTTTTTTTTTAATGACTTCAAGATGGCTGAGGACGTGAGAAGGAGAAGTAACAAGTGTGGATGTGGAGGTTAAGGATCGATTTGAGCGGCTGACACTCGTCTAACCAAACTAGAAGACAGCATGGGGTGGATACGTTATGCTGTTGTCCGTCCATCATTGATGTTACATTAACTCACAGGAATGTTTGGTGCCACGGTCTCATCCTGCATCAAAACAAAAGTCAACAAAAGTGGAAAAAAAAAAAGATGCCAGGCTATTGTGTAGCGCAAACCACATTCAGCTCTGTTTTACAACCGTTGTGAGATAAAATTGCTTCAAGTTGGTTGTGATCAGCGAGCAGAGTGAGTGAAAGAATCCTCTTTGTTTACTGTCAGGCTCGTGTTGTGAAATCCTTCAGTCTGTTGTATTGTTTAGTGTTGGCTCATATTCAAGCCTTATGGTGGAATTCTGAGTTCCCGGTTTTTCCACCGCTGTGATAAACAGAGCGAAGAGCGAAATATACAAAACATGTCTGTCTGAAAAATGACTGACTTCTTATAACTGACTTAAAGCAGTTATAATCAATGTTTTTTTAGTTTGAATGTTTTTTATATTAGCAGTGAATCACATGGCTTCTTTTACGGGAAAGGGTTCTTTTATAATGATGAATTCACTGAGAATTATCTAAAATAGGATCAGGTTTTTGTTTTTGTGTTCAAACTGACAGATTTATTGTTTGAGTTCACTTTCACAGCTCATGTCAGCATGGTTTGTATATTACCCGCACAGCAACACTAGACAACAAAAGAAAGCAACGAGCTGGTGCATATATTGGAGCATTTACCAGCTCAAGTCCGTAGAGAGCAAAGGACTAAAAGGGGAATAAATGTTGGGAAGTAATTTATTGGATGGACACAAACATGGCGCAACATGATGTTAATGTTATTATTTGGCAAAAAGTTTGCCATATCAGTGTAGGAGCTATATTTCTACTTCCTCTGACACTCACGGGATATTTAAGAATGGTTGGAAAGAGAAAGAAATCATGGCGCGGGTTAAAATGTCTGGTTTCACTCAGGATTTTAATCCCCAATCTCCCAAGTGAAACCTGTGTTTGATGCATCCAGCTGCCCCAATGATGTGCTAGGCTGCTGCACAGTTTGTGTCTGCTGCCCCCAAGTGGACAATTATGCGTTATTGCAGCTGCAAGATGGATAAACTAATTCAGTGTTATGGTGGCACGTTGTATGTATCACTCGCTCAATCTATGTCTGTCTCTCTCCAGGGTCCACCTGGACCACCTGGACCACCCGGGGCCCCAGGAGAAAAGGTAAGAGACTCTGTTGTCCTACCGATGTACTGCCATGAATGTAGTTTACAGAAAAACTTAACGAGATTTTGTGTCAAAAGCTGAGTTGGTGCTGTTTTAAATCACATGTATCTGTCATCACTTTGTCTTTTTCCAGGGTGAGCTTGGCTTACCTGGACCAGCAGGAGTCGACGGTGGGAAGGTAATTCGGAATTACACACGTGCTTATTGTCTTATACTGTTTTTGCTTGCAACTGCTGCTTATTATGTTGGATATGTCATCTCCATGTCGAACCTCTACCTCCAGGGACCTAAAGGTGATGTGGGTGAGATAGGACCACCTGGTGACAGAGGAGAGAAGGGAGAGATGGGGCTCTCTGGACCTGCTGTAAGTAGAGACAGTGGAACATGTTTCTCTGATATACAACCAGTGAAAAGTACATGAACAACTGGAAGCTCAACTCATTCTTTGTGGCTCAGGGTATGGACGGGCAGAAAGGAGAGAAAGGCGACTGCAGAATGGATGACAACCTGGTTAGTGTATCACACATCACATGAACATCAGACAACACTCACTCTTATATGTGTACACTGTTTAATTTAAGAAGTTGACATTACCTAATTACTACTTAAATCATGAAACAGCTAAACCTTAGAATTACCAAGTAAAGTAGACTATTACATTTAATTCGTTTAAGCTAAACAGTTTTAACAATTTAAGATTATTCGAGTAATTTTGATGTTTCCTTGATTGTTTTAAGTTAAGTCAGCTATCTGCTCCTGAGTGACTCATGTCATTTCACTGGTGCGCAGGTTCAGATGATCTCCCAGCCAGGCCCACCTGGTCCACCGGGCCCACCTGGGTCCCCTGGATCCATGGTGAGCAATTATATCACTATCCAAGTCCGGATAGAGAGTATATACTTCAAGTTTGTTCTTTTCACCTTCAGATTTAACACTCACGGTACATAATGTTTTTCAGGGGCTGCATGGAATGCCTGGTCCTAAGGTGAGACGACAAGACTGCGTACATATTGAGTTTATGAAGGAGGCGAGTTTATGTGGTGCTCACTGTTCCTGTGTTCTGCTGCAGGGTGAACCTGGATTCGGGATGAAAGGAGAGAAGGGGGACACTGGTGCTCCTGGACCACAAGTGAGTGACACTGACCTGTCATCGTTATAATGACACATGAACACCTAGACATGACACAGTGCTGACAATGTACTTTTTTGTCAGGGTTTTCAAGGACTCCAGGGCTCAACTGGGCCTGCAGGGTTGGTGGGACTTCCAGGTGCAAAGGGAGAAAAAGTAAGCTCCTGATCAGCTCCCTGAATGTGTTTATGAAACTTTTTTGATCGCATGGGTTTTGAATGACATGGATGTGGATGTGTGTTTGCAGGGCAGACCAGGGGAGCCTGGACTAGACGTGAGTTTCTCACTGAGAATTTAGAAACCTGATATTTTCAATAAGACCATTTTCGGTTCAATTTGATCTGCTTTCTGACCCATGTGTGCTCTCGTCCCCAGGGTTTCCCGGGTCTGATGGGAGAGAAAGGTGACCGAGGGGACAGAGGAGACAAGGTTAGTAGAGAACGCAGACGGAAATACAACCAACCTGTTTAATAATTACTTAATGGCAGTAATATTGCATGATGAGTTTATGAACGTGTCTGTTGGCTGTTCTCTTCGTGTCCAGGGTGACAGGGGAGCGGTGGGAAAGAAAGGTCTAAAGGGCCAGAAGGGAGAGCAGGGTCCTCCAGGCCTGGACCAGCCTTGTCCTGTGGTATGTCACCTCAGCACACACGCACGCACACACAGACACACACAGACACACACACACACACACACACACACACACACACACACACAATGTAATATAACACAACTGATTTAAATGCTATGACTATCTCCTCACCTTTGAGACATGCTATACTGTATTTCCCTGCTTTCTTCTCTCAGCACTGTTTCTGTCATTTCCTCTGCTTGTCTCTGAGTTTCTTTCTCACTGCTGTGAATGTGTAACTGGCTCTTGCCAACAGGGTTGTGATGAGACTAAAGGTCTGTCTAAGGAGGCAGGGCTTTCTTCCCCTCCACCTCTTGCTCCTTCCGGCCCTGAGGCCCCCTGTCCTGTGGTACGGTATCTCTGCCTCCTTCCTTCCTGCCTCTTGCATCACTAATCTGCAAACTGTTGCCATTTTTAGTTTTCCCACATTTTGTTCTTCATCTCTCAAAAAACTCTGTTATGCACATGCTCTTGCTTGACAACCAGCAGGTCTTCTGTAGTAGGTCTTCTGTCAGTATTTATTTTAAAGAGAAAGATTCACAGAAAATCATCGAATAATCATAACTATCATCGACATGTTGCTTTTAAAATAAAAGAAAGAACAAACGCTGTTTTGACTGCTTGGCACAATAATGGAGTAGATGAATAACAATAACCAACACAAAAAATGTTATCTGGTGTAGCGTTGACACCCAAATTCTGTTAAACAGTTGGTCATTGGACATTGTGTGAAATGAAAAAAAAAAAAGGGAAAGCCCCTTGAGCCTGCCGTTACAGTATGCATGATCTCAGCCGATTTCTCCTTATTTTCTCCTCTGCCTTTTCTCTAGTGCCACCGACATATTCTCAATTAGACGTGGCTATCTTAGCTACAGTGGTGTCAAAAGATGCTGTTTAAACATACCAGCAGCTTGCTGGCTGCCAGCTGTAGTCTTTGCGGTGTGTTCAGGTGCAGCTTTTTCTCCGGTGTCAGTTTGGTGTTTTCAGGGCCTTAAGATGAAAGAATGACTTCCACTCTTAAATCTGCTACCGTCAGCAGCAGATTAGCTGACCTTTGCAGAAGGACCCGCTATCGCTGCTCTTTCCAATAAAAAAGTCTCCTTAGATCATTAGTTAAAGCAACATTACAAAACTTTTTTTTTTATCTTGACAAACAGCTTCTAAATAATTTTGATGGTACAGTGTCTTGTAATAGGGTGAATAGTGTCTCTTTCACAGCCGCTCTCACAAACTGTGGGCTGGCACACAAAATGCCATTTTCTACATGATGATGCTTTAACATGTATCATCGTGTTTGTGTCTGTTTCTACATATTTCAGGGTTTCCATTATTTAAGACTAAGCTAATCAACTTCTAGCTGTAGGCATTTTTTTGTGGATATACGTATATGGGAATGGTATTAATATATTAGATATCTAAATCTCTGTGGTGAAGCGAGTAATTTCCTAAAAGTGAGTGATGGGAAGTCGTCACACATTATATTTGTGAACTTTTTACCTTCTTCATTATTGTCTTACTCCACCTCCACCTTTGCTTTCTTTTTTTATAACATCAATTTGCTGACCAGGAGTGCACACCTCGTTTAAATCAGATGGGTGCAAAGCTTAAAGGGTGTTGAAGCTTCTCATGACATCTTCTGGCTTGTTAACTTTCCACTGCTGTTCTCTCTCTGCAGGGACACGATGGACTGCCCATACCAGGCTGCTGGCACAAGGTGAGTGTCATCAGGTCTAACAAATTTTTAAAGGATATCGTTAACTAATAAAATTGATTATGAGACAGCCGCTCAGGGATTAAGCTAACACGACATGTAATCAAAGCATACACCGAGATTGTTACTCATCGATTAAATTCATTGCTCGACTCTGATTTGATACAGGGGCATTTTGTAAGTATATTACAGTGTGTGAGCTTGTGATTGTAAAGCATGAGTATTTACATCATTGTTTCGTAATTGTAGGGGCTTGTGTTTGGATTTTGATTTGACATTCTACTAATAATTGATCCCAATTGTTCTTCTTTTGCAGTGATGACTAACCAGCAGCATGGAATCTGTACATATTGATATGGTATATATTGGAATTGAATACTACACCAACAACCCTCTCCTTTTTTTCCGTTTTTCATAAAACATTTTTATATAATATATTGAGATTTTTTTTAACAAGGACATTTTTGAATCTACAGTATTATAAAAAAAAGTTCCTAAAAATCTAGAGATCCGGTGTTGTTGTGAATGCAGCTATGATTTTGAAGAGAGGAAACTGAACTGGCAGCGGTGCTCTTAATTTGAAGGACAGTCCAGATGACAGAGTGCCTCGATGGTCTCGCTGCCTGACTAACAAGAAGTCTGACTTGCTGCCTGATTGTAATCACGAACGCTGTGTGGATATGACAGTGTGTACGCTCACACTGATGGATGAATGGACAGATCTCCTGGCTGTGGCAGACGGAGGAATGTGGGTCAGTGCTCTCTTCTCCTCTCTCTGTTTTCTCAAAAGGAGGAAATGGCGAGACAGAAGCTCAAACGCAAGCGTCTCTCTCAGCCCTGAAGGGGGCGCGGGGCCTGGTGGAGAAAGGACACGGAGACAGGCAGAGAGCACAAGAAGGGGGGCAGATTGGCCTTTTTGAAGCAGAACGAGCCATGTAATGCCTCGGTGACACACTGAACACTCAGATCCTCCGGTACGGAAACTCTCCAGGAAGGGGCGACAGAGAACACTGCGCCTCCACATTCACCTGAGAAGAAATGACACTCATGTGGCTGATGGGAGTCACTGACGTCACTGGCACATAAGGACGGATTTACTGCACAGATACGTTGTTGTGGTGATCTCTTGTTTGGCTCTTTTGTAAAAGGTTTTCACAAATTAAATGCATGGTCGTAACAAGGCGCCGTGTTGTTCAGCATTCTGACAGCTTGTATGTCTTGAGGCGCCTCATCGAAACGACAGTAGATTCATTACAAGTTAATAAGCAGTCTTTAATATTCTTTCCATTTCAACAAGCCACTCGGAAACGTCAGTGAGTCTACCTTTTTAGGACTTACACTTGTTGCAGTGGTGACATGTGTGTTGTTTTATTTTGCTATATTCTTACCTATTTTTGTCCAGTTACATTTTTGCATTCCTTTGCATTGCCATGTTTGTGGAATATTCAGATGAAGAGTTCTGTTTTCAAGGCCAGATCTGAAGGAACCATTCACAGTATTCATGATTAAGCAGTGTTTCAGTTGCCTTCACAAATGATTGCCAGTCACATGATTTCCTTTTTAATTCTCAGTGTAACTGATGCTTTTTGACTGATCATTCTCCTTTAATCACTGATGAGGAAGTGTTTAATTAATGTTGTCAGTTTCTCTGGACAATGGTTTATTCTTGCTGCTGACTTAAATGTGTGTTGTTTGTTTGATATTTTTGAATCAATGTTAGTCATTTGGAATGAAGGACTAACAGAGTTAAGTATGGGATTTGAATCAAATGTATACAGAACCTTCTTTTTGGGGAAAATATTCATTTTTACACCGCAATAGACCTTCACACAATGGTTTAAAACTCAGTTAATTTACTTTTTTCTTTCAGTTGTCATGTTTTGCTATCAGATGACTTTTACTGGTGTGTTTAAGTCTTTACATTTGGTAAAACACTTTTTCTCAGATGGAAACATTTCTTGGTGCTTTGATACTTTTATATACCCGTTTAAAGCTCTAATGTGCGTATTCATATGCAAAACCACACACACAAACACACACACACACACACACACACACACACACACACACATACAAATGCATTATTGTTTATAGTTGATCTTAGGACAAAAGAAATTGTATTCATATTATTGTCAAATATATTGCTACATGTAAACAGGACAACGATTGCGTGAAATCATTATTTGCTCCTGTTCACATGGACAAACTTACACAGACATGAACAGAAAATGGTGTGTAAGTTTCTTAATGGACTTCTGTATAGTCTACATTGGTATTAGTTGTACATTATGATGATACTCAGCAAATATGTTTTTTTAAAGGTAGAATACATGTTTAGATTAATTGTTAGACACCACTGTTGTTAGCCTCAAAGGTGCAATATGTCAAAATTGGCCACATGTCGCAGTCATTATACAACTCCAACCAAACCTGCTAACTGCTGCTAACTGTAGCTACCGTTAGCTTGTAAGCTCAGTTCACAGTACAGCTAGCGGTCCTATGAGCTTACTCTGCCTTAACTGGGAGCTCAGTGCACTTGGGGAGCATTAGTGTTGTTAAACTAGCCCATCGGACCATCACCTCTTGAGGCACTAATTGGCCAGGGGCTAGCATGTTAGCTAACTTTAATAGTTATCTCTGCAACACAATACAAAGCCACTTTGATGTAATGACAAAACTATTGTTTCTTCATTTTCTATTAATCATGTTAATATTTGAATGTTCACTCAGTTCTAACCTATTGCACCTTTGAACAATCACAATGTTTTATCGGTTGATTATCATTAACTCACAGTACAGGCTGCTAAAGGTTTCTATTTCCACTCGCCAGTAACCACACACACACTGCAACATTTAAACATTTCACACGGGCTCAGTATTATTGTTGTTCGAATCCCTCTGAGGAACCAAAAAAACAAATGTGTGATGCGTGAAAATGGAATTTCTTATTTCAGTTAGGTCATTTGTGCAAAGCAATGTAAGAGAAGAACAGAGCTACACTGGTTCGTAGATAACACACCCACTAACTGGCCAGCAATATGACTCGTGTTATGTTGCAGTAGTCGTGATTTTGGCCACATCTCCCTGCAGTGGAGTATGACATGTGTAACATAACCTCTTTTCAGCTGTATCTCTGCTATTGAATTCCTGACACACAATTTTCTATATCAGTGGAGAAAATATGATGTGAAGTCTCTGTAGAGGGTGTGCTCAGAAAGATTAAAACCTGTACTGCATCAGTCATTTATGTTTTCTGTAAGCATCTGTGTATGTACGAGCTGCATATCATTAAGCTTCAATGTAACAGCTGACAATCAAACTTTATTTGAGAATCGTAAAAGATGAAAGCAGAACGGTTTCGATGTAAGCTGACAGTTATCTGTCACTATCTGTTTATTTCTTTTGCAGATTCTGTCAGTTTCAATTTTTAGGGCGTATGGAGTCAATTAATGGTCAAATGTCGGAGTACAGTTTGGTGTTTAAGCAAGTCATATATCACAGTATTAGCTTGACTTTGAGAGAATGTTTTTGGTTGTGTATTTGGTTGTAAAAGAATTAAGCTATTTTTGTAATTACTTGTCTAAAAATGTATAACATGAAATCTGGTCAACTAAACATGTAGACTGAAGTAAACTCTCCAGTGTGATGCTTCTTTTTGTGTGTCCATTAAACAATAACCATGTTGAATCATTCAGTTTCATTTATTTGACATCGATATGACATCAAGTACAAATGGTATGCACTGATGAGCCACAACAATAAAACCACTGACAGGTGAGGTGAACATTGATCATGTCACTGCAATGCAGTGTCATGCTGGGAAAACCTGGCATTCATGTAGACGCCACTTGGCGACCACCCAAACACCCGCTAACAGTAACTTAACTCCGGAATTACAGACATAGAGGTGGATTTCCCAGATCTCAACTGAACCTCTGGGACATGCCAAAACAGGTCAAGTTGATGGGTTTACCATTTCGATTCATGTCTTGGAAAATCCGATGCATTCAAAATAGCTGCGTTGACAAATCACTGCACAAGTTGTTAATACACTCCACAGGTTGTAGAACTGACAAGCACAGATAGGTGTTCAGAAGATTCTCTACGCTCGATTCATTACGAGTTTCTTCACTTACTGGTCAACCCCTGGCACCCTGGGGTTGCTTATAGCCCGTCTTTTGCCAATCAGGCTCATATATACCCCATAAGAAGACATTGGTGTGTTAACCCAACACATTGTGCTTTTTATTTCACAAATGTTATCAAACAAATGCAGAAACATGTTCAAAAATCATTCTCACATGTCCCCCATTGTTAGAGCTCACTGCACTCATTGTTTCTAGGACTAAACAACAGGTTACATAATTGGTTGCAGTTGTTCTCATGTGAAAGTCAGGACTGGATCAAAGGCTTCCAACATGTTAACATCTGCTTCAACTGTTTACAGCAACTCTGACTGTCATGTTTTTAATTGTAGACAGTTTTAAATGATCAAATTACCTTGTGGTTGAATGTTTATGACTAATAAATTGGTGCCACATTTGTCATAACACATCTATGGTGAATCCATCTTAGCTATTTGAAAAAGAGAGGATATCAAATAGAAATACAGTTTTTACAACAAAAAAAAAAGTGAGATTGTTACAAAAGGCTAAATGTAATGTACAACTATATTTGAAGTGTTAATGGTATTCAATATCAGGATTACAAAATGTTCAAATATGACATACAGTAATATTTTCATGTAGCAAACTCCTGCAAGAGATGTGCTGGTGGGGCCAGGAGGACATTTTGGCAAATCTTGGCGTAAACAAGACAATGAGAGATGGCTGAACACAGATGTTGCATTTGCTGGTGTGTATAAACTAGCATACATCGAAAGGAAAGTAAATGATTATTGCATTACTCAACATAGACCAAGTATAAAAAGGGGTTTCATGTTATTTTTTTATTTACATGAAACAAATGTGACATTTACCCTTAAGATAAATGTGTCTTTAACAAGACTATCTAAACAAATAAGACCTTCAATATGATGAGATATACAGAAAATGAACAACAAAAATGTTGAATATTTAAGAAAACATTTCTGCAACTGGAAATATATCTTATGAAAGCTTTTGAAATTGTACAACTTCATGCTGAAAATTTTTCATTTAAGTTTTAAGGGAATCACTGTTGTTATTGTTCTTATTTTGACTTGTATGGCTCAAATCTTCTTCTTCTTCTTCTTCTTCTTTTTAAACATATAGCCTATTATCAAGTTTACGTATTTTGTTGCATATCTTAATACTGATGGATAGGTTGTCAACCTGCATTATTACAATTTTACATTATACATAGTTCAATGACTGACAATATTTTGTCATCAAATACACATTTAGTTGAATGTTGTTGAGTACAATTTATATAAAACTTTAGATTAAATGTTTGAAATGTTTAAATGTTTGAAATTAAAGCCACGATCTACCATCAAATTATTTCATTTCATTATTTAAATGAAAACAAATATATACATTTATTATTATCATTATTATTATCATTATTATTATTATTATTATTATTATTATTATTATTATTATTATTATTATTATTATTATTATTATTATTGTACTTCCAATGTTGACTGAATAGTTTTCATAATGACTGTGTCGGTTCTCCTGTTCAACAATCATGTCACCGGTAGAGTACGGTAAAGTCCACATTTCCCAGAATCCTCCGCGGGCTGCTCACCCCCTCATAGTTTTAGCATCCGGGTCTTTACTTCCTTTTCCTCTGTGCCTAGATGCAATGAGGACCTAGGTTTTTCAGGGACTCTGAAAAATCCGAATCCATCCTTGTAAAAGGCACCACCGAACCTCGCCAAAATGACCGAGCAGATGACAGTGAGGGGGACCCTTAAGGGGCACAATGGATGGGTCACCCAGATCGCCACTACGCCCCAATATCCCGACATGATTCTGTCGGCGTCCCGAGGTGAGGTTTCCTCCGCCGGCTTTGCCAACATGGCTGCGGTAGCTCTAGTAAGCTAGTCGGCGTGCTGATACAACGTAAGATGAACTGTCTGGTGTATGTGTATGAGTGACTGGTGTAAAATGTGCATTATATTGCATGTGACAGCCACGAAGCAGGTACATTTCTCGCACGTTTGACAGACACAAAGCTGCTCGGAGCAAGTCTGAGCAGAAAGACGCCGGTTAGCCACGCTAGCCAAGACTGTGTCGTCATGTGTAATTCGGCCACAGAAAGCCACATTGCCTTGAGACACGTGTATTAACACACACGGGGGGAAACACAAGTGTAGTTGCAAAACTGTGGGCAATGCAACAATCCACTGTAAGCCCTGAAAGATTAAACCTGCTGAGTGTTCACTAAGTGTCTGACAGCTTGCCTTTTGAAATGCTCTCACACAGTGCTAGCTGTACATGCTAATGTGTCTGCTCCACCCTGAATGAAATGAGTCTTTATGTTCGTTTTTCAGACAAGTCCATCATCATGTGGAAGCTGACCCGTGATGAAACCAACTATGGCATCCCCCAGCGCGCCTTGAAGGGCCACTCTCACTTTGTGAGTGATGTTGTCATCTCCTCAGATGGACAGTTTGCCCTGTCTGGTGCCTGGGACCATACCCTCCGCCTGTGGGACCTCACCACGTAAGTGCAGGGAGAGGTAATCTCATCAGCACTAGTCATTTTATTGGGGTGTCCAGGGTAGTAAGGGTAGAGTAAGTCCTCTACATGCTTACTGTAGGTGGTTTGTGTCCATGTGGAACTAAGGTACATGTTGGGTATGATAGTGCTTTCAGTGCTGCCAAGAATACTTGATGCATGAATCAGACCAGAGAGATCTATTGTAAGGTAACACAGATTGCCTTTTATAACAAGCGAATTGGGTTTAAGTTGATTTGTTGAACTTTAAAACTCTGAATTTGGTCATCTTGATATCAATTTTGATTCTCAAAGCAAAGCTACATGTGGTCTATGTCAAGCTTTTCTCCATACAAACCATAGGTCAGATCTAATACACACCCATCCTGGGTTTGGTGACCAGATACTTGATTCGACTTTGTTATATAAAGCAACGAACATAATTTGCATGGAGGTTGGGCAATATGGCCAAATAATCTTTGAGTATTCACAAGTCTAACCTAATTGCATGTACACACTGGTTAATCACAACTGTTTGATAAAACTCGGTTTTGTAATAATATCCAAGATATTCATAACTATTGAAGTTTGTCATTAAACTAATAATTAACTACGAAGATTGGTCTAAAAGTAAAAAATAAGGATGGAATGAATTTTAAAGAGAAATTTCACTGATTAGAGGGCACAAGAACACATCTACGCTCCCCTATGCTTTTAGATTTGTAGAATAGCCATTCAAACTTGCCTAAAGCAAAACCAATCATGCATACAGCACCTACCTCATCCTATGGAAGTTGCATAACATGCCTCATTTTTCATGTTTCTGGAAAATCATAACTTCTTGCTTTTTTTTTCTTACCCCAAGTATCAATAAATGAGTCTCCCATTTCATTGTCCTGCCGTTCAGATCTTTCTTTCAGCTATACAATAATAGAACGTGCACTGTAAAGTTGCATGCTAGTAAATTGTACATGTGGTTAACCAAATCTTGCACCCATTCATGCTGCACCATGCATCCACAGCTCTGTATTCATTATTACTGAATTATAAACTATTTTAATGTTCAGGTGGCATATTTGTGTGAAGGATGAGGCCTAGTCTCAATTTTTGAATAGTTTTTAACCCTGAATATGTGTATTCTGCAGTGCTATTTTTTTTTTTGTTGCATTAACACAGAAAACTGGCAATGAAAAATAGAAATGTTTTGGAATATGTCCTTCAAGGTGTAGCTGTAGCAATATTAGACATGCTTTTGCTTGGGTGTCTTCAGATGTGTAAGCATTTTGCTCATCCCAAATGTTTGGTATGATGTTTTTCCAGTGGCCTCACCACCCGGCGATTTGTTGGACACAGTAAGGATGTTTTGAGCGTGGCTTTCTCCGCTGATAACCGCCAGATTGTGTCTGGCTCCCGGGACAAGACCATCAAGCTGTGGAACACTCTTGGAGTCTGCAAGTACACCATCCAGGTGAGCTGCCAACCTGTGATGATGTCTTGTGAGTAGAGCTTTGTCTTTTGGCCAGAAACTAGATTCTAGTGTATTGGAAAACTGAACAACCTTGCTTTAAATTAGAAGTTGATGGTGGCAATCTCTACTACTGCCCTTTCTAAAAACACATTTTGAAATACAGTTCAAGTTTAAGCCAAAAGAAAACATGCAGCTCACCATCATCAGTGGAAACTACCTTTTACAACACTAGTTTCCTACGACGCTATGACCTTATTATCAGTATTCAACCAACAATGTAAACCTGTAATTCAGGTTTGATGTAGCTAATAAGCAGCCAAACAAAATGTTTTTTTTTCCCTCACCTTGTCTGGTTGGAGATCATCAAGCTTCATCCGGCCATTACAAATAAATCAATAGTTTTGGGTTACTGGATAATTGTACATTCATAACATAAACATGTTCGTCTTCAAATTGCAGGATGAGGGTCATTCTGAGTGGGCGTCTTGTGTGCGCTTCTCCCCCAACAGCAGCAACCCCATCATTGTCTCCTGCGGCTGGGACAAGATGGTCAAGGTATGTTGTCAGCTGTTAAATTTAAAAAAAAAAAAAAAAAAAAAAAAAAACCTGAATGAAAACTTGAGCAGCAAGTCTAAGCGGTTTGTGTGCCTGATGATTTAAAAAATTGGCATGTATTACCTGACCTCCTCACTGATGACATTTTTTGTGTTCATGAGGGCTCAACCCATATGGAGTTTATATGGTCCTCATATTAGTATAGAGTCCTGACCTATAGTCTTCCTGTTCTTTGGTCCTAGGTGTGGAACCTGGCTAACTGCAAGCTGAAGACAAACCACATTGGTCACGCCGGCTTCCTGAACACGGTGACCGTCTCTCCTGACGGCTCCCTGTGTGCATCTGGTGGAAGGGTACGAAATAAACCTTTTTATTATTATTGTTCCAGCCGAATGATTTTTGATCTCCTCACCCATTTGGAACTCAAATGAAGTGTTACATTAAGTCCGGCATGCAGGTTTTACCAATGATGGAAACTTTACAAAGCATCTGTTTAACATTGATGACAAAAGAGGCTGTTTCTGAGTCTAACCTGCATTCAATGAAATCATTGTATTAGTGTGGAAGATTTATTAAACATGCAACAAACTCTGGTCCTCAGTTGTTAAGCATCATGTAAATACCTTGGAAATTGACTATTTATAAATGTGTTTTTTTCTTTTCATCCAGGATGGACAGGCCATGCTGTGGGACCTGAATGAGGGCAAACACCTCTACACCCTGGACAGTGGTGACACCATCAATGCTCTCTGCTTCAGCCCCAACCGTTACTGGCTGTGTGCCGCCACTGGCCCCAGTATCAAGATTTGGGTAAAAGACTTCATCCTTTATATTTTGATCCATATATGGTGCACTAAAGGCAACATGCAATGACGAAACTTCAAACGTCAACTGTATTCTTTGATGATAACAGAGGCTGTTTCTGAGCTCTTATCTAGAACCATTTGTCCATTGTGTAATTTTGGCTCATTAACTTCAGTTATTGATGTGCTTCTGAGAAGTTACTGATTGCACTGCCATTGGTGTTTTCTATTTAGGATCTGGAGGGCAAGATCATTGTGGATGAGCTGAGACAGGAAGTGATCAGCACAAACAGCAAGGCCGAGCCCCCACAGTGCACTTCGCTGGCATGGTCTGCTGATGGACAGGTAAAACACAGTCAGATCTGTAGGGCCTTTCAGTTCACGTCTGCCTATCCTGTTTAGTAGGTGGAATAAGTGTTGTAACCCCAGTGATTATACCCATTCACTTTAACTTCTGATGTCCACTGGTGACAGTCCTGCAAATATGAGGGGCACTAAGAACACGATTATTTGAATATTTATGGCTTGACTATTAATACTGTACTAAAAATTGACTGAATATGTGTAATGATCTATCCCTCTTCTATTTACAGACCCTGTTTGCTGGCTACACTGACAACCTGATCAGAGTGTGGCAGGTCACCATTGGAACTCGATAAGAGCTTGTCCACAAAGAAACTTTAAATAAAAGACTTTTTGAAAAGAACCTGTATGCTGTTTTGGTTTATACACTGATATGAACACTATGGATGAGGGGTTAAATAAAAGTAAGACAGTTTTTTTTTTTTTCCCTTTGAAACTGTTATTCACACAAATTGTTAAACATCAGTGGATGAAAGAACATGCATTACTCAAATTAGTTAGCAATGTTGGGATATTGTGGTTTTTCACTTGTTTATTCTGTGACATCTAATTTTTTATTTAGTGAATATTTTTGGTCCCCAAAAATATTGCAACATTTCATTTTACTTATTACATATCAATGCACGCACACAAATAAAACTATCCTAACACATGATGAGTATATTTTGGTGTCTATTTGTCCCCTTTTTTGATAATGTTTCAGTGTCACATCAGGGAAATTTACACCTCAGGGTGATTAAATGATCAACTTCTTGATAGAGAAGGCAAACGTTTAGATGAAAATTGTGAATAGCTGAGGTAGAGATCTGACATTCTTGTACATTATTCTGATTGACCTGCTTGGCTTGCCGTAGTCTTGGAGTGGTATCCTAGCAACCTAAACACTCAAAAATCGGGCAGTAGGTTAGCAAGTAGCATCACCGCTCTTTTGACTTCTTTTACAACTAAAACTACATATTAACCAGTTGAATGGGATTTTATACATAACCCCACTGTTAAAATTGATTAAATAATACTTAAACTTCGTGTTAAGTTTGAAAGGACTAACAGAAAATATCGCAACTTGATTGGCTACAGATGCTCGTGTAGCATACAGGAGCAGATGGACCAAACTACACGTTCTCGTATTTATGTCGAAAGAACTCTTGCTCTTATAAAACCAGATGCCATCCACAAAGCTGACGAGATCGAGGACGTTATCCTGAAATCAGGCTTCTTCATCCTGCAGGTTGGTTTAAGCCCTGGATTATACATCAGGGGGCTCAGTGATAAGAATGTGTGTAGTCTAAATCACAGGATGTACTAGCTTAACTTCAGGGTTCTGTATTGGATAAGGAAAGGCTTTAAACCGACTGATGATATTTGAGACAATAGCAGCTGCTATTTTTAATATTCATTATAAAATACTGCTTCAAAAACAAATAAGGGGCTTCTCCAATTGTGCGTAAGGGTCGGACTGACACATCAGCACATCTGATGTATTACAGATATTTCCTTATATGCATAGGTTGCTGGTTGATATGTAAGAAGAAATTGCAGTACAGGAATACAGGATATTTTTTCAGGCGATAGAAAAAGTTTCACCAGAATATAGTTCGTCCAGCAGGGGGCGCTGACATTGTGCTGCTCAGCACAAACGTTCACATAGCTGACAGCATATAATAATAGACCTCTAGAGAGATTGATCTGAAGTGTTTGCAAAACCTTAACTTTAATCTTACTTTAATTATTGATCTAAAAAAATCAAACATCAATTCATATTTCACTTAAGTGTCCAACATTTAATTCTTGCGGTAGAAGCGGAGGCTGCAACTGAGTCCTGAGCAGTGCAGTGACTTCTACGCAGACCAGTATGGAAAGCTCTTTTTTCCCAGCTTGACCGCCTTCATGAGTTCTGGCCCCATCATCGCCATCACTCTGGCCCGCGACAACGCCATCGGCCACTGGAAGTCCCTCATAGGGCCCGTCAACAGCATCAAGGCCAGAGAGACTCATCCAGAGAGGTCAGTCTGTTGACTTCTGAAGTACTGATTCAGGATTTTGTTGTTTCGTATGATTTCTCTTTGGAACATGTGTTTTTTTATCCTCTACACTGGAGAGCAATTTGACTGATTGTGGCTCATGAAAACGTGGCCAATCTGTTATCAACCATGAAATCAGATGAAATGCCTGCTAAGACAAAGGAGAGTCACAATATTCAATATTTCTGTGCTATATTGATATCGATCCATTGGTCAGACAGATTCAGACAAAAATGTTGTGTGACTGAAATTATGCTAGACAAAATGCCAGTGTTTGGGTCAAACATGCTGCTCAAGTACATTCTCTATGTTGTTTTAAGAAAGTGCCCTGATAATAGCAATAATAATAATAATAATGATAATGATAATGATAATGATAATAATATTCTTTGTAGTCTTGATAAAATGTGTTTTAACCCCTTACATTGCACAAGTTTACAAATATTTGCATGTACAGTACATAAACCACTACACTAATTCATAATGTCCTGTGAGTGTGGGTCACAGGACATTATGAATTAGTATAGTGATTGATTGTTTTTATCTAATGTAAACCACCCTGCCAGACATGTTTATGATTGTGGTGTATTTTGGCCCAGCCTCAGAGCAAAATATGGCACCTCTGACCTGAAAAATGCGCTCCATGGCAGTGACTCATTTCATGCGGCTGAAAGGGAGATCAAATTCATGTTCCCAAATAGTAAGTACCACACATATTCACACATACTATTGTTTGTAAAGAAATGCATTATTGAACCCTCATGATTATGCATCGCCACATGCTTTCTCACTGTAGCTGTAATCGAGCCCTTTGCCTCAAGAGAAGCAACCGAAGAATACCTGAGCCGGTATGTGAACCCAACCCTGCTACAAGGACTCATTGAGCTCTGCAAGCACAAGCCTCGCAATCCCTGTGTAAGCGTTCAGTGTTTAATATTTGAAGATAAACAGGTGGTCAGATTTATTTGTTTTGGATGATTATTTACTGTCATTGAATATTACGGTAAATGTTTGTTTGATGGAGTTGAGCTTTGGTCCCTGAAACATCTCAATCCATTACCCTACACCTTTGTTTTCACTAGATTTGGCTAGCTGACTGGCTGATCAAAAACAATCCAAACACGCCTCAAATATGCGATGGGGCCATCGTCGAAGGAGTAGAATGACAACATGGAAAGGATGAATGAATGTATCATTTCCAATGTTATTTTGTAGCAGGCAAAAACATTCTGTGTTCTGTGATGAAGTAAAAATGTCTTATTTGCACTAATCATTTGTTTGAATTGCTTTCTGCTGAAGTTGCTCAAATTATCAAACATTTGTTCTTTTCTGACACCAAAGGTTGTGACTTGATTTAAAACCTTAATTGAGAATCAAAAGGTTTGTCTAAGTACAATAATCATTTAGGTATGTTGTATTTTTGGTACTCTGTCCCACTTATTTTAACATTTTGAATCACGTATTAATCAGCCAGTGGCTTAAAAGGTTTGCATTTGAGCATGACTGCACTGAAACATTTGGGTGAGCTGTATGACCCAAGCTGAGCTAAGACAGCACCTTGATCTGGTCCACCTGCTTTGACCAGCTTCATCTCTTTTTGCTCCTCTGGAAATGTTTCATTAGTTTAGTACTCCAGCTAGTAATGGACATGCATGTCCATATGACTGTCTAACAAATATGTTACTGAATTTTCAGGTTTCAGTTGGTCAAACGAGCATTACAGCATTTGATTCAGGCTGCTATTCTGCAGTTTGCATGACAGCTAACAGATGGACAATGAGAGAAAATACTCTAAATGACCAGGCAGCAGTGGTGTAATGTGTTTTTTATAAAAGCAATGACAGAAAGAATTATAGAAAAAGATTTATTATATTGAGTAAGATGTGGCTGGATACTTATTTCAGTCTCTAAAAGCAATCTGACTATAGTTTATATGTCTTGCAGTGTAACTAGGATTCAAAATGTATATGTGGCTCTTAAATCAGTGTATGGATCATTAACCCTGTGCCTGGTTAGAAAAAAGTACATTTATGGAAGATAAGCTAATATAATTTGATTTTAACAGACAGAATAAAGCATACTGTCCTTATAAAGCAGTACCTCACAGTGCATTGCAGTACCATCATGGAATGCATGTCTCATTAATTACAGCAGACATTAATCAACACCTCTCTGAATGTCTAAATGAAAACTGTAGGCCTACATAAACACAAACAAAATACTGCTTATTGTGAATTGTATTCATTTCTTTCTTTTTTTAATTATTTTATGGTTTGTTATTTTGTATTTCTCTTTAAACTTGTCGTTGTACACATAATGCACACATAAGAGCCTGGAGGCATCTCTTTATGCGTGTATCCACAACTGATGTTAAAACGGAGATACCGAGATGTATAATTTGTACATTTTCCACATGCTGCCCGTTTATTTTAATGGCTCTGGACTGTTGCATCTGACGACAGTTTTGTCAGACTCGAGTGAATGCCGGTGCAGATTTGTCTAAAGAGCAACGCTTTCATTACATTATTCAACACAACAAGACTTATTCATCTTGTGCTCCCGGTGCCAATCGACGTGGTTGAATTTTAGCGAACAGTGAGTCTTTTCATTAAAGAAAAGGGTTCCGAGTTCTTTCCTTCCTGTGAGTCAGAGGGCGTGAACATCTTCTGCGAAAAGAGAGCGACGCGGTTGTAATTGGTCGGCACCGTGAGTGGCAGAAGCCGGCGTCCAATCGCATGGCTCCTCCGCAGAAATGTCGTTTTTTTCTGCCGGTTCTAGAAAACCAACCACGAGTTGTCGTCGTGTGGGAGAATCCATCTTGAAGAGAGCTCTCCGGTTGTGCGACCAGTAAGCAGGTTTTCGTTCTTCCTTAGTGTTGGTTTTTTTTCATTGTATTGTCACGTAAGTACTCTGACTGGCTACCTCTTTTCGGTAATTTCCTGGTAGACGTAGACGAAACATCCGTAATTACGAGATAATTTGAGTTAACAGTGCGTCTAGCACGGCCTCTGCATTACGTAACTGTGAATTTGAGTTGTACAGTCCAGGCTTGTGTTATCAGTATAGTACAGATGGGTACGTATTTTCTAATCTTTGGCTCCGGCAGAGACGCGCCTACTAATTTGGGGTAATTAGTGTGTTGTGGGTCAGCGTAACCTTTAGCGGTCTGTAGCCGGCACTCGGAGACAAATAACTGCCCCGTGTGAATGTATGGAACGCAGTTGTGCCGGGCAAAATGGTGGGAAATGCATGCTTTGGCTCCGTGTAAATGGCGAGGCGTGCAGGGCATGACGGATTATGTAACCATCGACACTCTTTAACTTGATTGTTCCCCGTCTTTTTGGGTCTTAGGCAAATTAGTGCAAAATGTCTGAGACAGAGCAGCAGTATATGGAAACATCGGAAAACGGCCACGAAGTCGACGACGATTTTAACGGAGCCGACAACACCGAAGCGGAGATCGACGAGAGCGCCGGGAATGACTGCGGAGAGGAGGAAGGGCCCGGCGCGGACGACAATTCGCAAAACGGCGGCACAGAGGGCGGCCAGATCGACGCCAGCAAAAGCGAGGAGGATGCAGGGTGAGTTTTAAACGCACGGGTGTGAATCATCTGTGGAAGCGACAATTAAAAATACGCACTCGTGATTTGCCATGTTTCTTTGTTCCGCCGGCCTTTGTTGGCGCCATATGCAGAGCGGAGGGGGGATGGGCGCCGAGCAGGGATCAAATCTAACATGTAATGGCTTATGAGACTGCATGGATACGAGATGCTTGCTTTAGTCGCAGCGTGGTGATTTTCACCACATTGATTTAATGTATGTAAAATAACCTGTAAGCATAGCAACTGTAGCCTGCCCCCACACGTCACCGGGTTAACAGATGTTCTGGAACAGTGTGTACATTTACACCCCCCTCCTGCCCGACACCACCCCCACCCTATAGCCATATATAAAGTTGTAGTAGTGGTGCCGCCTTTAAAGCTAAACACGTCCCTTTCCCCTTTTCTGCCCTCAGGAAAATGTTTGTTGGCGGTCTCAGCTGGGACACGAGCAAGAAGGATCTCAAAGATTACTTCTCAAAATTTGGTGAGGTGACGGACTGCACCATCAAGATGGACCAGCAGACAGGCCGGTCAAGAGGCTTCGGCTTCATTCTCTTCAAAGATGCAGCCAGCGTGGACAAGGTGAGCGGGGAAATGATTATATAAAAACTTCAAGAAGTCTTTGTTTACACAGACTGGCAAACTTAAATGTTTTGTGTTTTTGTTCTAAAAAGGTTCTGGAACAGAAGGAGCACAAACTCGATGGCAGAGTGATCGACCCGAAGAAGGCCATGGCCATGAAGAAGGATCCAGTCAAGAAAATCTTTGTCGGAGGCCTTAACCCTGACACCTCAAAGGAAGTCATCCAGGAGTACTTCGGGACTTTTGGCGAGGTAATTTCATGCAATTTTTTTTCTCTTCAGTTGAGTTCAGTCAGTAAATAGATGCCTTTGATGTTGATTGTTCTAAAGTTTAATTTCCTTTCACGCAGATTGAGACCATTGAGCTTCCACAAGATCCAAAGACGGAAAAGAGGAGGGGATTCGTATTTATAACATACAAAGAAGAGGCCCCGGTCAAGAAGGTCATGGAGAAGAAATACCACAACGTCGGTGGAAGCAAGGTAAAAAGCACATGTGCACACAGGTGACTGGGTACGAGCTACCCAGTTTCATGCATTTTGCCAAAGGCGTGTCCGACTGCAATGTAATGTTCTCCTGTGTGGTGTTGCAGTGTGAAATTAAAATAGCCCAGCCCAAAGAGGTCTACCAGCAGCAGCAGTATGGTGCACGTGGATATGGCGGACGCGGCAGGGGCCGTGGGGGTAAGCACCTTCTTGCATGTATACCAGCACATTTCTTTTTACATTAAACTAGACTCAATGGTAGATTTAATTTTATGTGGGGGGATAGCCTGGGGTCGTGTGTGCTGGAGAGTTGTGACATGGGCATCACCTGTTGTTTTTAGGCCAGGGCCAGAACTGGAATCAAGGTTACAACAACTACTGGAACCAGGGATACAACCAGAACTACGGCTACGGACAGCAAGGCTACGGATATGGCGGCTATGGCGGCAACTATGACTACTCTGCTGGTTATTACGGCTATGGGGGTGGCTACGATTACAGTAAGCGATAAGTGCCCCCAGGGAAAGAAAAAAAAAATGAGAGAAACTTTATTTTCTTGGTCCTCCTTGTTGTACAGAAGAACTCAGTCCCTTTTTCTCTTGTCCTCCAGACCAGGGCAATACAAGCTATGGGAAAACTCCAAGACGTGGCCACCAGAATAGCTACAAGCCATACTGATCACACGTAGTGCAGGTATGCATTTTTGCATCATCCGTGGTAGTATGAGAACATAGCTGTAACCATTGGTGCCTTTTTGACCCCAAAGATGTCCATCTACTCTAAATCCATTCAAGCATTGTGGTGGGGTTAGCGTAGACCGTGTTGTGGGGTCTGTGATCATTAAAGATGGATCCATTCCACCTGTCAGCCATCTTAAGATGCATCTCTACAAACACTACTTGATCAATAAGGGTTGAGTTGGTGGTGGTTGAGAACAGGAACAATAAGGACCGTTTCACCTTTCACCTGGGTGCTAGGTGTGTAATAGCTAGCGGTCGTCCCCCCCCCTCCCCCCAAAGTGTGTCTGTCCATTCACTGACCTGTCAAACTCATTCATGCACCTGTCTGTCTATGTGTAACTGCATGCCACATTTGGTTTATTCTCAGTAACGTTAAGCACCGTGTTTTTCTCTTAAGGTCTAAAGTAAATAAGAAAAAGAGATCCATGGTCTGACCACAGCGAACATGGGCTCTGGCTTTTCCTTTGGAGTTGGCAGAAATTTGGACTCATGCTCCATTTGTACAGATCAAGTGAGGAACTGGGGAAGCAAATGTCACTTTTCCACTTTTTATTTTATATTGTTTTGTGTCCATTTACATTTCCAGTGATGGAAGTGTTATTTTTACTGTACTTTTTGGTACCTTTTTGAATCTAATGTATTGTATGGTTGTATTTTTACATGTCTACTGGATTTACAGATGAGCAGGAGCAAAAGCTTTTAAAGCTTACAAATAAAACAATTTTGCTTTTTTTTTCTTTTTCTTTTGGTGTTACTAGATCTTTAGTTAAATCTCCCGTGCTGAGTGTTGGATGCGAGTTGCATGGCTTCAGATGTGGGGTGAGGCTAAATAAGGGATTTAAACTTAATCAAAGGGTTCATTGTAAGCGTGTCAATTGAATGTTTGCAGATGGTCTAGTAGACGAAGACAACCAGCATCTTTTTTTTTTTTCTTTTGGCTTTTAAGGAGATTCTTCCCCCATCATGTTTGCAATTTTAAGTGGCTTTACTAGTGTAACTCAACTGAACGCAAGCCTGTTAATGTACGAGGGTACTCCCTCTCTCACTGGAAACTCATTCCTCTAGTGTCTTGGGCAAATTGGTAGAAATAAACTTTTGGTTTATATTACACATGGATCTTTTTGTTATTATTTGTAAAGTTAATGTTAAATGTTTTGTACTGCTAAATGGCTTGCTTGTTTTGTCTTGAGTAATGTTAACATCTCTACGGATGCCTCTCTGGGAAGCCGTGGGAGAGTGCTACAGTATCTGCAGGATAACTGCTGGCTCAGTGTTAATACCCACCCCACTAGATGTGAAACTGCGATACTTGAGCAATTTTGTGAAATGTGTCCAGGAGTTAAAGATAGTGGTCTGGTAAGTGCTTGACTCAACCATACTGTGTATTAAGAACATGTTGCTGATCAGTGTTGTAAGTTGGGACAAATTATATATCACTACTGTGGGTAAAAAGAACGCAAGAGTCAAGGCCTTAAAAAGTTCAGTTTTATTTTTTTAAAAATATATAAGTTTAGTGTCATATTGGCATCATCTTATATTGGTCATCGCCCGGCTGGTCATCATGTGCTTGCATGACTTTAAACATGTAAACTCCAATTTGGCTTAGTATAATCAGGAAGATGACCTCTTGCATCTCCTCACTCCCCCTTCCTGTGGAGAAAGCAGATTCATATTACTTAAGTTTTATGTTGCAAGACTCAAAAATTTTTTTAAAATAACAGTCATCCTCAAGTACTGACTGATTTCAAATCTGTCAGTGCTCTGATATAAGAATGTACTCTGAGAAAAACAGTCCATAACGAAGACAAAGGGAGTCCCCACAGTGGTCAGAGTTGGTGCAGGGCAGCAACATGTTCTGCCAAGTGAATTGAATGAACTTGTTTGATCTGCTGGAACCTGGAGTTTTAGACATTCATATCTCTACCTCTGAACTTTCTGAATGTGACCATCTGACAATGTCTGATGCAATTAAAGGTTTTTTCTACAGGTTTAACAAACCTTAGATGTCTTCCTTTTCCGGTTTAAGGTCACTGGTTTCCATGTCTGAGAATAAGAACATTCAATAAGTGACGCCACATTTTATTACTGATGTGAGTTAACTCCTTATGGGTGTATATACAATAGTTTTCTTATTCTTAATACACAATGGTGAAGTAGATGCATATTCCATACAGCACATTTGCAAAGCTAACCTGTGAGGATGCGGTCGATGCATTGTACCACCAGATCTGCGTCCTCCATACTGAAGCACATGGGAGGTTTAAACTTCACAACACTTTCCCAGGGGCCATCTGTACTTACACAGATTTTATCCTCCTCCTTCAACCTAAGTGGAGCATGGGGTAAAATTACAATGCCATGTGGCAGAGATGGCATACACAAGAACATCAAGTTACATTAAGTTACTTTCTGGGAGGTAAAAAGATCAAAAGTAACTATTAATTATTGGATAGCACTCTGGTCCTGTACCTCTTCACCAGCAATGCTGCTGTTTCTGTGGCAGGAGTCCTCTTCTCCCTATCTTTAACCAGCTCGATCCCTGCAAACAGTCCCGCACCTCTGTTGAAAATGAACAAATAATATCTTTGAGACTTTATTTTGGAGTTGAAATATTTGAGCCCAATATATGCTTAAGGACTGGATGACTGGATAAAGATTAATGGATGTATCCATATATTATGGAGTTACAATGTCTAATTGTCTATAATGATACAAAATGGGAGAAATGGTTCAAATTCAGTAATTCCATCGAATGTGTATAAAATCACACGTTTGATCATATCAGATCGTCTTATTCAACCCATAGCAAGTTCCTCCACGACTCTTGCATATTATAGATTGACTATTTGAACACAACTGCTGTGAAATACTAATGAAAAAGGCCCCACACACACCACAAAAAAAGTTAATTAGGTTGAATGAAATGCTAAAATGATTCCAATTGTTCTGTTTATGGGTATAGGGCTCGTTGTGCCTTTAACCAATTTAGCTTCTACACATTCACAATTTAAAAAAACAGTATATGAATACTAAATAACAGCCATCCCAGAGTGTAAGCCACTGCAGAAGTAACAAGCTGTGTCTCCTATAGCCATTGAATAAGTGTTGAGATAAATTACTAAAGTAAAAGTTCACAGAATGTATCAATCATAAAGTCACTGTTTTAACTATTATATATCATGTTTACAGATCAGTTTTACTGCTGTGTTAATGTGCATGTTTAATTTTACTACTATAGACGTTAAAATAGTGCTGCCTCTAATTTATATACAGTTGGGTAGTTTGATATACAGCAGAGCATCATGTTCTATGAGTTAATCACATGTTTGTAAAGTTTATATTTTATAAGAGCTGCATGTATTTCAAGAAAAGAGACATATTGTTTTCATCTTTATGGTGCTGCATTTTCCTGGTGAACCAAAGGTTATTTTAATTATTTATATTCAATTTATCTGACAAGTAACTAATTACAAGAGATACACTTTTTATGGATAATTATAGGATTTACAATATACATTAAGTTGCATAAAATGCAAATACCCACCTACAAGTTCTGTAAATGTACACTTACAAGCACAGTACTTTGGTAACATGTCCAAGTAACTCCTGTGCAATCAGTATCACCTTCTCTCAGAGGCCCTGTACACGGGTGTCATCAATCACTGACCGGTCAGACCTCTCAGGTTGAAATCAGAAGCTATGTTGGTCATTTAGGGACTCCGCTGTAACTCCATGACATGAGAAATACAGGTCCACTCAACATATAAGTGATACTTTTAATTTTAACCGGCATGTGCATTCAGGCTGAAAGTGTTAGCACTCAATATCTGAGGGTTCAAATGTTCAATAAAAGGTTTAAAGGTTAATTTAATTGTCACTTTACAACACAGCATGGGCAACAAATTGCAACATTGTTATGACGAATTGAGGGTGAGCTCCTGAGTCTCACAGCCTGAAGAGAGAAGCTGCCACGTCATCTGTCGGTACGGCAGAAGAAACTGCTGTAGTGTTTGCCAGACGGCAGCAGGGTGGAGAGACTGTGGCTAGGATGGGTGTTGCACAAACTGAACCCCTCATGCAGACGAGAATGAAATCATGTTTCGTGTTGACACACAGCAGCCCAAAAAGCCCGAAATGCGTTCAGGTGTAAGGGAACAACTGCTGCTGTGTAATTAACGCTATCACACTGTCCTGACAAAGGCTCTAATGACCTGGATAAGCAAAAACACCAGTGTGGATGTACCACTTTAAGAGCTTTAATTAACGTTGCCTCTTAAACAGCAGTTTAATATGACAACTTAATGACGACCAGACTGTCCATATAAATTCATGATTTTTTTTGTAATTATTGGTGCTTGATTTCTAAAGCGGTTTAATGCTGGACACAAAAAACTAGAGCGCATACTTACCTGACATCACCAATGATTTGATGTCGTGTTTGTAGCTTTGTGAGCAGATCTTTAAGGTGTGCTCCCACCCGTGTGGCGTTTCCTCTAAGGTCCTCTTTCTCTATCACGTCGAGGACTGCCAGGCCAATTGCACAGGACACCGGGTTCCCTCCGAACTGCACGAAGTTGGAGAGATAAACCAGAGGTTTAAACTTGATAACAGGGGGTTAACTGAGACAGATTTACACATACAAACTTCTGAACCTGTTCTCTGTTAAAGCAGTGATGTGTGTGTATTTTATTTATGTATTTTATACTTTAATAATGTTTAATTGCTGCTACTATAAATGTGTCCTCAGCCAGAAAAAGCCACGAATGCCAGGTTCGAGGAGCATTCATTCATATTACTGTGTAGTCACCGTATTGAAGTACTCCACTCCGTTGGCTGTAAAAGCTCCAGCTATCTTTTCAGTGGTTGCCACGCATGCCAGGGGGTGCCCATTGCCCATTGGTTTGCCCATGGTCACTATGTCGGGACAGAAACTCTCCCCTTGCTGCTGGAAACCCCAGAAGTGACTCCCCAGTCTTCCAAAGCCTGTCTGCACCTCGTCTGCCACAAACACTCCACCAGCTGAGCGCACGTACCTGTGGACAGCGTGAGGGAGATGAAACTTTTCACCACTATCATACACGTGCTCGAGGAAAAACAAAAACAGCCTGTGAAATGAGTCACCACTCACTCCGCAACCTTAGTTGAGTACCCATGGGGCAAGATGATTTGCCCTCCCACGCTTGGCAATGATTCAGCGAAGAAGGCGGAGATCTATTGCGGAGAAGGTGGAAAATAAGTAAGGTGTTATGCGTTGGTCATATTTGCCACGACATTATCCTGTGTTTCTGTGCATGCGACAGTGGTAAAATCTACCTTACGACCCTTTCTGTGCACCTCCTCTATTAGGTCTTTCACTGTATCCGCATACGCCTGGCCCGGGTCGGGGTGATCCTCTCTGTACACGCCCCTGTAGGTGTCTGGTAAGGGGGCCTAGGAGGTTCGAACACATTTTGTCAGATAGGCAGGAGTCCACTGTTGTTCTGCAGTTTGTGAAATTATGTTTTTTTGTTTTTTAGATTTACACACCACGTGAACCCATTCTTTCTGTCCAGTCAGTTTCCGGAACTTGTAAGGACTGATGTCGATGAGGGACTTGAGATGCCCGTGGTATGCACTGGTATGAAAGAGGAGGCCATTGTAAATGATGAGCAGGTGTTATTGTAAGAGGGTGAATGTGTCGCGTCGGAATACAAAAAAACACTTACTGGTCAAGCACAATGACGTCCTCATGCTGGGTGTACTGCTGTGCCAAGCGCAGGGCGAGATCATTGGCCTCTGAGCTGTCAGGAAAACAGGTGTCAAACCACAAGTGTGGAGAGGCTTCACCAGTCTGTGGGTGCGTGGGTGTGTGTGAACTTCCTACCCAGAGTTGACAAAGTAGAAGACACACAGTCTCTCGGGCAGGGTGGCAGCCAGGCGCTCTGCATACAGGACGATGTTGTCATGCAGGAATCTTGAGTTTGTGTTCAGGAGGTCCATTTGTGCAGCTGCGGCCTTAGTGATGCTGGGGTGACAGTGGCCCACTGCAACAGAGAGCACACAGACAGGACGTTACCTACACCAAACCTCCCGCCACAAGGAGGCAGGAGTGTGACGTTACAAGGCTTGTCTCTCCTACCGTGATGAACGTTGCTGATGCAGTCCAGATAGCGCTTGCCATTCTCATCGAAAAGATACTGTCCTCTGGCTCTGACAATTTTCACAGGGTCGTCTGAATAAAAGAGCCTGCACGACTGCCTGTGACCGAGACAGTGGAGACGTCAAAGCGGCACAGTGCACACACACCATGTGACATGCCTCATGTCTTAAAAAAAAAAAAAAAAAATCACACAACAGTGAGCCCTCTCCTTTACATACCCGATTAATCTCTTCCTCTTTTCGAGAGTTTCCTCCTTCCTGAGTTCAAGTGCCATTGTGCCTTTGGCTTCTCTCTGTCTGCAAGTTACACCAAAGACCGCTAAAGCAGTAAACTAAGAGATAATAGTTGGACAAGTATATCGTTTTATGGAAGTGTTATTGAAGTCTTGACGTCCACCACGCATGCGCAAATAGTTGGGGTTCCGTGATACGTGGACCCCCCTTATCTTTCTATCCATTCACCATATATTTATTAGATATTAGCTATACATAAAGCAATGGGGTTTGGCTAGGTAACATACTTTCCTATAAATATCCGGCAAACACGTTTATTGCTCAGTTTAGATTTTATGCCGTCGCTTTATGTAGACGGGTCTAACTGTGGGGGTGTTAAGATGCAGAGAGGCTTAAAATAAATGCGACATTGTGTTGCTTTGAATGTATCTTCAGCTGGAAACACACGAATAAATGTGGTTTCAACGTTATTTTCGCTTTATACGTGTTGAAGGGTTTCCTTAAAAAAGCGTTTTTTCGGCAGTGTATTAAAAAGAAAGCCTCTGTATTGGTATCGCCCAAAGTCTATAAATACTCTGCTTAGCTGCACTCTATCCGGCGCACTGTGTGCAGCTTCGGTTGCTAAGGAACGGCTGAATGCAGGTAATACATCAGGACAGCTGTAGCATGCTAGCTTGCAAACAGGCTGCGTAACCAAGCTAACGCTACAACTAATTTCGGTGCATTACCAAACCATACGTTAAATGTATTAACACCTCTAGTGACAGTTCTATTCGGATCAATCATGGCAACAACCGGGTACAATGATAAGTAATTAACATGTAGTAAACAGACCGAATGTGAGCAAGCTAACGCTAGGAACGTTAGTTAGGACACTTGTTATCCTTTCAGCTAATATAGCTAACAGAACTGGCTAACTTGGTGCTTCATGGGCTGCATCGTGTTGCTGAGCTAGCTAACTGTATACTTTGCTCAACAGCTAAAGTCATTATCCGATTTAGACAGGAAATCTATCCCTATATTATTAAGTCGTACATTCTCAATGACAAGCAGTTGTCCCGCAGCTAGCGTTAACGTTTGAAATAATGTTTTAGGTTTTTAAGTGGCGAACTAAAATGTTGTGTTTCTCTCAGAGAAGGGCAAGCATCGCAGTACTGCCTTTAACTTGTTTGCTGGTTTGCACTTTAGTAAAGATGTAAAGTGTCTTTACAGTAGAGTTAATCAATTAACCTGACTAATAGTCTTAATGAACAGCGTTTTTGTGCTAGATGTGTCTGGTACGTCGTTTTGAAATTATCCTGTTATTGACTTGAAGCAACGTTGACATTAAAAGTTTGTTGGCAAGATCAGAGAGTGATCAAGTTTTAAATCAGCTCAGGGTCGACAGCATTGCTTTTAGCTGTTGCTGTACAAATGGAGTCATTGTGGTGGGTGCAGAACTAACATGCTGCTTCCTCAAGATGAGGTTCAAGCCTGTGTCCCTGTGCTGGTGAGGTAGCTTGTCTTCTGGCATGTGGAACTAGGCTAGCAGTGTAGCACTGTGTTTGCCATAAGGAGGAAGGCCCTGGAGGCCACATCTGACTGCCAACAGCAAGTGTCAAAGCAAATGTCTTCAGTGGCTAGGACTCTAAATATCAGCAAGCAACCCACATCATATGAGGATGCATAATTTGATGTTACTCAGTTTGTGCATTCATGTCTACTTGATGTCATTATTGTAAGTACTCTAGTTAACGAATGAAAGGGCAGATTACATTTTGATGTAGTGAATAGTTTAAATGTTGTCTTTCGTTTTTAGTTTCAGTGTGAGTTTTGGGCGGTGATTCCTTACATGAATCACTAAAGGTTAATCTTCAAAGAAGTTTGTGGATGATTAACCATTAGATGTGAAAGTGAACAATGTGCCCACAAACAATATCTCAGAGGAATGTGTGTTGATGAAATGGACATGCAAGCTGTCTTGTTGTCCACTGCTGTCAGGGCACATCGCACCATATTGGCTTTGCCTTGGTAATATAAACCCTTGAGATCTGGTCACTGTTCTTTTGTCCCCCTTGCACAGTTGCTGTGGCATGCCTCCAGCCCCTATCCCCATTCATTTTTTTTCACACACTTCCCCCATTCCTTTTCCCTTTTCGCTTCTCCCTCCCCCTTCCATTCATTTCACAACTCTTGTCAGTTGTGTTTATAGGACCCAACTGACTTTGATTGCCATGGTATTGCCACAAAGATTTCTACAAGGGATATACTCGTTACTTTATTTGAAACCTCGCTACTAGACGTTGCGTTTGTAGTGCCAATAAGAAATGACCATGTGCATGATGGAATGTGAAGTGTTTCTTTGTTCGGGGTCTCCCCTCGTCCATGTCTGCTCTCTCTGCCTTTGTGAACATGAACTCCTGTGTTTCACGTGTTACTGAATCAGGATGTAGATCCCAGCTTGGGTCTCATTTGATAGTATTTGGTCAGTTATTATAGCACATTTGTTAGGGCAGTCTGTTCCTCTCTCTGCAGGCGTTTCTGCACTACAAAAGTTATAGCATCAAGAGGAAAGCCCCCTCGGGCACATTTTACATTCATATCTAAGGCCCAGTGTATATATCTACAATTTGTAAGCTGCTCTTCGATGGCATGCTTTTTCTGCAATGTGTGGGATCACTTAGAGTTAATCTTTGACATTGTTTCATATGTTTTCTTTCTCATCTGTCTCTCTAGGTGGCATAAAGATGCTGGTGGCATGGTGAGAAAGTTGGTCTGGCAGGTTGAGGTGTGGAGGGGACACCGCAAACCACGCCAGGATTCTGACTAACACAATTTCCACTGCCCACAGTAGATCCTCCTCTTCATCTCCATGTGTATCCTCAGATTGTAGCTACAATTATGGTGACACTTATCACAGAGCAGCTCCGCAAGCAGAGTTTGGAAGAGCCTTATTACAGGGCTTTCTCGTTCAACGTGAATGTGGTGAGTTGGTTACAAAACTAAATCTTCACCATGATTCACTTTAGTTTTGAGGGTTCTGCTTTTAAAATTAAGTTAAAACATTTTTGTTACAGTCGTTACCTGCAGTGGGCTCCAGTCCCACTGTCTCATGGAGTGCTTGCAGATCAACACAAGGCAAGTTCATTGAATCAAGTGCATTGTTTATGACCTATCAGTCGGGAAGTCTGTCTCATGTTTGTTGTTTGACATTTTTAGACACCAGCTCAGCAACACACCCATCATCCAAAGCCAACCTTGTGGATGATTCCTGTGGACCAGACTCCCTATGGCCTGCTTCCCATTCTGGAGAAACTAACCAGAGACCAGAGGTGTCTTTCACAGGCGAGGCTTTCCAAAGCTCACCCCCGCCGCCACCTCCAAAACGCCACTGCCGTTCCCTTTCTGTTCCAGAGGACCTGTCGCGGTGCCGCTCCACTTGGCATCCTAGTGCATCCAAGGTTTGGACCCCAGTCAAACGTGGAAGTCAGAGTGGAGGAGCATCAAGTTCAGGCTCTGGAGCCAGCTCTTTGCCACTTTGTGGTCCCAGTTCATCCTTCACCTCGTCATCCCTAAACTCATCTTCTAGCCCCACCTTCTTTAGCTTAGCACTGTCCTCTGACTCCCCACTACCATGGAGCTTCCCATGGGACCCCTGTGACAAACTGAAAGGAGCCTGTTCTGCTTCCTTTGCTTCTCCTTCCTCCTGCTCCTCTTCACCGGCCCCCCTGATTTCTCACTCATTGCTGCAGCGCCGCTTCTCCCTCTCCCCTGTGCATATTCAGGACGCCCCTGTGGTGCTTCTGCCCCCCCGGCCTTCCCCTGCTTCTGCTCTAACATATGGCTGTTCTAGCATGGAACACCCAGCCCTGTCTCCATCACCCACTTCCGCCTGCAGTACACCTTCCTCCTCTAGGCGCGACCTACACCCGGCGCTGCCACGTTGTCACTCACAGCCATGTGACATGCGTAAACCTCGCTTGAAGAGGCGCCATGACCCAGATGTTTTACCCTGCGCCAGGCCAGGCCTAGACTTCAGCAAGATGACACAGGTGAGCAACAAAGTCCAGTGGTCTGTAAAGTTTGGTGATTTCTGGCACTCTCTCAATATATTAAGAAGCACACAGCTAAGCGCATTGGTAAGTAAGCCACTAGCTTGGGTTCGCTCCTGCCTATGTTTTGTCTTTTGGATCCTGGAGGCCAGTGGTTGGCCTCTGGCAGGATCCCACCGCCCTGAACTCTGGTTCAACACAGCTAAGCATTGCCGTCAACTCTCCTCATTCCAGACTGGTGTTTATGCTGGAATCATTTAGTGAAGTGGGCCCCCTGATCTGTGTCTGTAGTCCTGTCTGAGTCACATCAGTCATAGGGATGGGAATCTGAGTTACTCAATATGGTTTGATTTACAATTTGTTACTCACGATTAAAATAGCATCGTGAGAAAGTGAATCTGTGGTAACTGATAGAATTCAAAATAACAGTCTAATGATGCATCACAATAGCTGTGCATTTAACATTTGGCAGCATGCAGGAATTATGTATGTATTGATGGATAGATAACTTTATTAATCCCCGAGGGGAAATTAGGTATCCACCACATTGTGACGTTTGTTTCACAAAATTTGACATGAGCTGAGCTGAAACAATAGACAGAAAAGCACATACAACTTAGCTTAGTGTCTCTTACTCACAGTCATTGACTGCACCTGGTCCACATGCCAGGGGAATCTGTTGAGAGCGCCTGCAGGTTTATATCTACCTTTTTGTAAAGAAAACCAGCTACAGCAAACTCTAGTTAAACAAGTTGCAGTCACCACTCGTATTGAGTCTCCTGTCATAGGTTCTGCTGGTTGTAACTGCTGTATAGAGCAAAACTGTATTAAAAGTGTACCAGTGATCCACCAAAAAGTTTTTTTTTTTTAAGTTAAAATAATATTTTTAAGTTCGTCCTTCAGTTATTTTCCGCTAATGTTATATCACCATGATGAACCATCCAATACACACTCAGTAAGGTAGCGAGAGTGTTGCAGTATGTTTTCTTGCTGGGATTCCCAGTGCTTGGCCTACACATTATGATCCATTTGTGTCAGATAGTCGGTTGGTCTGTTACATATGTAACACATTTTACATTTGAATTTTGTAATTTAAGTAAGTGAATGTGTAACTGTATCATTTCCAGAGTTAATTGTGTTGAGGTTGATGTTTTGTGGTCCTATTGCACAAGTCAGGCGTGCCCATTAGACCATCCATCAGTTAATCTATAACTGCACACTTCCTTATTACCTTTTTGGGTGTGGATCCTGGGATGAATGACTGATAATTCCACTGCATGAGAAAGAGACTGAGTCTCATTTTTAGTGAGCTGTTTTGTCCTTGTTAAAAAAGAGAAACAAGAATTGTCACATGAACATATGATAATCACAATGCTTCTTTTTTCCTGTGTAGATTGGTAATCAGGAGAGCCTAGTGTGTGCTACAGGGGGCTGTGTTGTCCAGGTGTCTTCCCAGGCAGAGCAGCGCTCGGCCTTCTCCCCTGCAGAGTTCCTGGGTCGAGCCAGCATTGGGCCACTAAGTGAAAGTGAAGAGGAGGAAGAAGAGGAGGAGGAAGATCAAAGAAAAAGGACTCTTATAGACGACGGACAAAAGATTGTTTTTGAAAGAGACTGCACAGAACTGGACTTGAACCTCATAGAAGAGAACTGACCACTCCTTTGGGCTCCCAGTGTGATTACTGCATTCATAACCACGTTAAGCACACCTGTAGGCTTTGTACACTCTTCTGGCAGAGTCCTTTGGGAACCTGCTGCCCTCCTGAGGCATATGTCAAGAGTGCATAATCAAGTACCAAGCAATTAGACGCTAATATCAAATTACAGTGTTATAGGGAAATGTGCATGAGCAAATAAGCTAGTTTTCATGCATATGGTATGCTTGTATCTCATATTGACTTAATTTGCATCAGCAATCGTCACACATCTTGACATCCGTGCATATCTTCATCTGAGAACACTATACACTAGGGTCAGCAGAATCGTCCTTAATATTTCAGCACAAGGGATTTTGACAAATCTTGTTATTCCGTCAGCCAGGATCAGCTGCAGCCTCCTGCGACCCTGCAAAAAGGATAAGCGGTGACAGATGATAGAATGATGGGTGACTATTTTAAACAAACGCACACGAAAAGCTAATCGTTGAATGGGCCAGAGAAAAGCGTTCCTCATCTTGGGGTCGTCTGCTTTTGAATTTGGGAACGACTGTATGGGGCCGTTGAAGGTGGCCATAATGTTGCGGCACTGGTCAAAATGATATACAAGTTGCGCAAACAACACAAGACACAGATTTATACTTAAATGCTCTCCTGTGGGTTTAACAGGATACATTCCAGGTTTTCCCTACAGTTCTTTAAATCCCCTCAAGACTCATCTTTTACTGCTGTTCTGTCATTTATTTAGCCAGTTTGAGTAAATCTGTATCATCAGTGGGAAGCTTTTCTTGCAGTGGCAATGGAATTATAGCTCTCCCCTTTTTGGTAACGTGTTTTCTTTCTATCAACTGTTTTAACATCGACACACCTCGTCAACAATATTACTGATGATACTGTAAACTTGACCATGCCTTAAGCTTAAAAATAGAGTTCTTGGTGCTCTGGTCTTCTTTTTCACAGCCAGACAGTTTTGCAGTCTCCATTTGCGCTGATTCAGATGTTTTCGAAAACAGGTGGGGCACATGCACTACAACAGTCAGCCGGGTAACCAGATTGACACCGCGGCTGGACTCCATAAGGGCACAATGTTGATCTTACTGTACAGTGGTTAGAGTGAGTGCACACGTCGAGCCAACTCTTGAGCGTACGTGACAAAGGGTTAGTGATGCGGATGATTTCCGGTGGCCTTTCAGAGATGATTTTTTTTCATGTGTTTTCAGATAGAAATATTACTGTTGCACAATTTATGTACAAATAAAATTTAATAGAGAATGATATTTTTTTTCTTCCCAAAAGGTGTCTTGTCTTTTTAGTTTTCCTCCCCTTTATATATATTTATATATATAAAAAAAGATAATCTGTCCTGTCAGTCAAATGCAAGAGAACGTCAATTAGATTATTGTGACACCTAGTGGCTGATGTGAGTGTAATGCTGATGCTGCGTAGTAATACACGATGCTTTAATCCATTCTGACTTTATGAACAGCGGATATTGATTCACACAGAAAAAAAAAAGTTTCCAAATGTGTTTTTGAAAAAAAAAATTGAATTATAGCTTACTAAAACTGATACAATCATTTTGACTTTGAAATGAATAAATGTTTCATCTTCAAAAAAAAAAAAAAAAATTCAACAACGGATCAAGTTAAAGACCACCATTTAAAAAAAAAAGTTGAAAAAGTTTATCACTGTACAAGCAGGCCTGTCTCTCTGATGGGTCTTGGTGGTACTCTGTCAGACTGCCGTTCCGCCGTGGAAGGTGAGGGCGCTCCTTCCAGTCCACTCGTGCTTTTTCACAGCCTGCCTGACCCTCCACCCCCTCACCAACAAGCCACTTCCTCTATTGTCTGATTTCATGGCGATCGGGAGAGAGGGAACACCACCGACGCACGCACACTGTCTCAGCACTCTTGAAAGAGTTTATCCGGGGTAAATAACTGACTAATTTTTGCAAGATTTGGTCACTTGAGTTACAAAGTAGTCCGGCTCGAATTCAGCCATGTGGGTGATTCACCATTCCCTGTAGAGTTGATCATTTTGTAGCTTCTGGGTCAGATATTTCACATTGTAGCGCCACTCGCTGATAACAAATCGGACGAAATGGGCTCCCCCTCCGCTCGCGTCTCTCCCACTCACTCAGCGGCACGCTAGTTAACGGCACTGGCTAGCTAACGTTAGCATCATTGCAAACGCTTTATAAATGAAGCTGTTGGAGTGTATTTTGTTGGCACGCGTCACACTTTAGAGGCAGATAAATAACACCAGATTCATTTAATGTATGGGAGGTAACACGGATGTGTACTTTTCATTAAAATGTTCGCCACCAAAGTCCTCAAGTGTTTGTGTTTGGGTTAGCTAGCCGACATCGGTTAGCTAGCTGCCTTGCTAGTTAGCGTTAGCTCCGATCGCGATTCAGAAGTTATTGCAAGATTAACTACGTCGGGGCGAGCCGACAAATAATGATATTTTTGTCATAACGGGAGAATTGAATTACTTAAGTACATGCACGGAACGTATTATGCACGATTCGGACACCCAGCTATTCTCGAGAGCCGAGAAACCGTTTAGTTAGCATCATAAGCTAGTTAGCTACTTAACGGTAACTTGGCTGCTAACGAGAGGGGGCTTCAGACCCACTGAGAGTTTTACCACAACCTTCAAGTACTCATTTAAATGAGCGGATCGTGCGGCGGACTAACGTTGACCGGTACCGGCAGTGTTTGTCTTAGTGCACTATGGGGCAGAGTGGTGTTATTATTGTAATAAAGTTGATCACAAAGTTGTAAAGCATGATCAACAACTTCAACAGGTTAAATGAAGAAGTGTGAGAGTAAAGTCACTTAGTATCAGCTCTTGTGGGCTTGACTTGAACGAGTTTTGATCACAAATCGGCTTTGTGAAAGCACATAACATTAATTACATGTATTGACTGCTGGGTATGGGCCCTTGTGATGGCTGTGTGACACTGTCATGATCTAAAATCTGCCTCTTTTTTCTCTCTGTTTACAGTGTAAACTAAGTAGTCAGCCTGACTGGCACAACGGACATAGTTCTCCGGGTGAGTGTCTCTCTACAGTCTTGTCACTTCAGAAATAACCCACAACCAGGAATTTCTCTGGTTTAATTTGATAAAAGTAGTTGTTTTGCCCCCAAATGGAAGTTGATGCTTGAAGTTGAACTCTGTAGTTTTGGGGGTGACATTTTAAACCAGGAGAGAAAGATCTTTATTCACTGATTTTTTAAAAATATATGTATATATTTATGCTTTAACAAAAAAAACTGTTTTCATGACTGAATAAACAAACTGACCATAAATGACAACACAGTTTTTAATACTTTTTTGTTTTACTTTGTTTATATCAGCTTGTTTATTCAGTTATGGAAATTTAAGTTGTATTATTACCTCATTAATATTGTAAATATGAAAAATCTGAATTTTTAATTATTTTCCAAAACGACATGGTGCTGCTGTTACAGTCTGCTTTCATAAAGTTTTCTTGCATTATGTCCTTGTTTTAATCATTAAGAAGAAGAAGCCTACTTTATTAATCTCCTTCAAAGGCAAATTCAGCTTTTTTACACACACACACACACACACACACACACACACACACACACACACACACACACACACAGGTCTTGAAATACACACATAGACAAACAGGACCTACACACATGCAGTAATGTATGAAGGGGTGTCAGAGGGTTTACCATGTATAATGCACCCCGAGCAGTCAGGGGTCCGATGCTGTGCTCAGTGGCACCTCGGCAGTGCATGGGAGGTGAACTGGCACCACTTCACGTAATAGATGATGACAACATAGTCCAGTTCCAAGCCTGGAAAATTCAGAGGTCTTGAATTGTCAATTTTATCTTCAGTTTCAGTCCTCTTAAAGTTAATCAGGAAGTTGCAGATGGATACATACAAGTGATTAATTTTTTTGTTTTTACTGTTTTTTCCCATTTGTGTCCAGGTGGAACTAAGTGGACATCGTTAAAGGGGCTCCCTAGCACTTGGATCTGTTCTTCTCTGTCCCAGGTTTAGACTGCTTGGTCTATGGCTCTGATGGACAAACACAAACAGGTCAAGCGGCAGAGACTTGACCGCATATGTGAGGGTGAGATTTCATAAATATTCATAAACAAATAGAAATTCATTTAGTGGAGCTTATGTTTTTTTTATGGTGTTAATAGGTATGCAATGATTCAAATTTTGTACTATATACTCTAATAGCATGATTGTAGTAATGAAAGAAAGTCTTTTTTTGTTGCTTCCACATATCTACATGTTCAGCTGCAGCCTGCAGCTGCAGGCAAACCATCGTGGGGGCACATTTTGTCTTTCTTAGTTATAAAAATGTGAAATTTTGCCCGAAGTTATTGCATTTGAAACTTTGAAATCAGATGCTGGCAGTTTCATACAATGTTTTTATAATATTTATTACTTACTTTTAACATGTCATCCTGGACTGTTGTGGCTTTGAGTTTTGTATACTTGTTTGCTGTGCTCTTCACTCGTGCACTGACTGGTCATGCTGACCCATGTATGTCTTACCTCCTCTCAGTGTGTTTGAGAGTGGAGGGCTTTCTGTTTGGTTTTTATTTTGGTTAGATTGGTACACAAGGAATTTACATGTAGAGAAGATTTGCACTGTTAACGTTAATAATGTTGCCTCAATTACATGCAGACAGGGCTGGTACGGCGCTTATATGTAGAAAAGGCAGCGCTTTAAGCTGTTGCAGAGCAGTGTGTGGACGACAGCGATCAGACATAATGGTGCGCTAAAATGGAGGGAACCGTCTGGGAGAGTCTCTGGAGACGTGTGAGAGGGAGAGGACAAGGTGAAGGGTCGTGGCCGCAGCTACAGGGAAACGGGCCAGCTGTCTCTTTAAAAAACGACAACAGCCCAAACCGCCCTCGGCCTCAGCCTCGGCTATGCTAATGAGGTTAGTGCTGGTTGGCTGGCCCTCAATGGAGCCGCTTGTGATTGGACGCGGGCCTTGGGGGAGGGGCTGGGCGTGGATGACAGCTGGGATCCAGCCAGCCAAGAGCAGGCTGACAGAGAGAGAGGGAGAAAAAAAGAGCGATAGAGGGAGAGTGAGGCGAGAGAGGGAGAGAGAGAGGAAGACAGGCTCACAGACTTCATAATGCAAGGTTAGGCCCGGCGCTCATGTGTTTTCTATTTTGGCATGTGTTTTTAAATTTGTGAACTGTGGGGGAGGGGGTCTGAGGTTTGGGTGTGGAGCAGCTATGTGTACGCAGATTTCCTTTTTTGTTCAGCTCGCATTGCCGTTGTCGCAGCCGCTAAGAAGGAACTGAATAGCCGTGTGTGTGTGTCTAGCTGCGTCTGGGTGGAGTACTGCTGCTTGCTGCATTATCATCTTTGCTGCCCCTCCCCCCTCACCTCTTACTCCTCCAACTGCGGCCAGAGGGAGAGAGAAGAGGAGGAGGGAGTGAGGGGAAAGAAAGGGAGAGGGAGGGAGAATGAATGAATCACTGAATGAATTGTATTGTGTGTGCGGCCATGCTTGCGCGTAGTAGGCCTCGGGTATGCCAGTGTCCTTTGACTCGAATTACTCTGTGTGTAGGCCTACTTGTATATTTCCAGAGCTACTTTTTCAGTGGGGGGCTTTGTGATCAACCCTTTTGGGTTTTTGTCCATAGTAAGAGTCTCTTTGTGCCGTCAGCGTGTAGCAGTAGGGCCGCTCGCATTCTTGAGCCATCTGCAATGATTGTGAATCACACTGCTGAATGGAGTACGATAGATTGTATATTTATTAGGGTAACAGGCTGTACGTTTTCTCTCTCTTCTTTGCCTGTGTGTGTGTTTCATGCACGCGTTGAGGAAATGCTCTGACGCCAGAGGAATTTTTCACAAATATTTGTTTTCCACCCTCGGATACCAGCTCCCTTCCCTCCTCTGTAGTCTTGCTATTACGTCCCGTTTTCTGTCCGAGTAAATGTTTCAGCTAGACACACTCCCCCACCCCGGGACAAGCTCACACACACCTGTCACACAGCGGGGACAAGATAGTGTGCGCTGGTGCATGTGCGGCGCTCGTCCAAGCCAAGAACTGCTGAGAGCGAGGTGTAAATGGCATTTGCAGATATAACTATTAATTTCTCCTGATTTAACACCGAACGCAGTGAAAGAAATGTGGCGGTAATTGACGTCAGATATTTTCTTTTTCACATTCCTTTGTTGGCATAATGATAAATGGTCATACTGCACTTGGGCCAAATATGCAGATGTTTGCCAGTAAAGGTGTGTGTGTATCTGCATGTGTTTGAAGAGAGGGGAGAACCAAAAAAAAATACGGAGGGACTCAGACAGGAGAATTTAGGTCATGACTCAGACCCCCTCATGAACCCCCTCCACCTCCTCTCCGAGACCCCGAGTTTTCTCCGCCCCTCCCCCCCAGCCGCCACACACCATCACCTCTTCGCCTGCCATCCCAGCCCCCTCCCCTCTGCATGCGCTGTTCTCATACAGTGGCAGGTCAAGTTCCCAGACTTAACACTCATTCAAAATTGCTCTCTGTCATTAACCAGAATCTAATCTTCCCTCCCCTCTTGAGGAGACCTGAGTAGAACAGAGACGGATCAATAAAAGCTGGAGAGCGTATATTGGTTCACTGCATTTCTGAACAGAGCTCGGAGTTCGATACCAAATAGGCCAGGATGCTGGACGCTCTCCATGCCCCATCACAGATTTAGTTACACATTGCTTTTGTAACCATAGAACACTGTAGGAACACACACACTTACACACGTCACCCTGGTAGTTTCCTGAGGGTGTCGATGGAAGTGCATTGGAAAAAGAAAGTCATAAAAAGTCTGAGTTATTATTGTCTAAGGAGAGCAGCAGTTAGCCCCCTTTAACGTTAGCCATGTGTGCAGGGGGATTTTGTGTGAGGGTATGATGACTTGCATCATGTTGGGCTGTCCAGACATGGGAAGCGCAGACTGTTGAGTCACTAATGCTTATTTTGAAATGGGTCATTCCATGCTAACTCACCCCAAATTCAGAGCCTTTCATAGCCTGTGTCGTGGATTTTCTCGAAAAACATCACGTAAAAATATCTGTTAAGTTCATCGGACTGTGTTTTGGCCCTCTAAGCTTAACTTTATATTTTTGTGAGTCTGTGTTTGGTATTCTAATAATTTATTTATTGCTTGATTGGGCTTAAATGAGTTCTGACGCCCAATAAATCCTAAGGATAATTTGCACGATCAGTTGATGTAATTATTTGATTAATGAAAAACATTCTGCAACAACTAACTCTCATTTTTAGTAGAACGAAAAATCTTGAATTATTGTTCCAGTGTTCAATGTCTTGCAACAAAATTTAGATTGTATCGTATTATTATAGTTCTAATTTTGTGAGCTGACAGCCCTACTTTATAAGATATTTGAACTGTATATTTTGGTTTACACCAATGGCACAGGGGCTTCGGATCAGATCATTGCAGATATATAAAACAAATCTAAAGATATTACATCATCACTTGTTTATTTATATTTTGCTATTTTTTTTCATACTCACCACTTGTCTTTTCATACACACATTCAGTGGTTTAGTATGATATTTGTGCCATGACTTCAAGGTTTTTAATCTACATTCAGTTTGAAATAGCTTTGTTTGTTGCATGTTAGATGCCATCTTGTTTCATTTGCCTGGACAAAATATTAGTCATGGTTCCTCAGCTCAGTGCACATTATTTCATCATTTCTGACTCTTCTGAAGTAATTTCCGACATCATCAACTGGTAACATTTAAAAAATGCACGTCTGGGCCAGTACCACCTGAAGTAGATTTGAGCAAATGGATTGCAACTTGCCTGAAAGTATACAAAAGATCGTAATTATATTTTATTTCATCATTAAGCAGCTTGATGTGATAGTGGGATCGTGGAGTCTGTACTGCTCAGAAGAAGTAACCAACTGTCACAAGACAGTCTAAACTAATGAAACAGTAGATATTTCAAGTTTGGTTGCATTGGGAAAAGACGAGGAACCTTTGAAGCAGCGGATGTTCTGCACTGACAGGTCAATCCAAGTTTGTTTGCATCGACAGAAGTGCTTTTTTAATACAGTTTTCTTCAGAAAGTGTTGTGATCCTTTCAACTTACAGAAGTCACTGTTGGAACAAAAACTGAAGATTCACAGATGACGTGAAGAGTACACATCAACCTCAGCAGCTAGTAGAGATGAAACCTGGGCTGTCTCATCCATACATATTCAGAAAGTGCACAGCATCAATTGCAGCTTTGCAAGTGCTGGATTTTCTCGCCTGAAGCCCAGTGCTAAAGTCAGCTGTCGGAACTGTGAATGATTTGTATCACAGCAAGCTAATAAACATAAAATTGCTCAATGTCTGGCAGTGGATATACCTCTTAGGGTTTAAATCAGCTCACAAAGGTTTTAAAATGTGAAACTGATAAGTGCATGAAGCTAAGGAACTTGCAAGTTCAACCTCACCCGACCACAAACAGGCATCACACAAAGATCGAAAACCTTGAAGTCAACACAGTACAAACATCTACCGGTGGAATAAAACTACTGGACATTACAGCCAGTGATACTTGGTGATTTGGTGTGAAATTACCTCAATGCAAGCAACTAGTAGCTGCAGAAGTGTCATTAGCAAGTCGTTACTGCTTTGAAGTTGAGAAGAAAACCTTTGTATTGTGATTATTCTCTCGGATTTGTAATGGTCATTGAATATTTAACCTCTTTTGTTGCTCATGTGCCACAACCGACATTTACCCTTCCCTCTGGACTCAGGTATCCGACCCCCTATCCTGAATGGGCCAATGCACCCGCGGCCCCTCGTGGCCCTGCTGGATGGGCGCGATTGCACTGTGGAAATGCCCATCCTGAAAGATGTGGCCACTGTGGCCTTCTGCGATGCTCAGTCCACACAAGAGATTCATGAGAAGGTAGAGCCAACACACACACACACACACACACACATCCAGACTATATCACAATACACGGGGCCAAACACCGATATAGGATGACAGTAATCAACATCGCACCCTCAAATTCTCCATTCTACCACACAGTTTGGAAATATGGGACTTTTACATTGTTAATTTCTGATGCATTTGTCTTCTGTAGGTGCTAAATGAGGCAGTGGCCGCTCTACTCTACCACACCATCACTCTCTCCAGAGATGACTTGGAAAAGTTTAAAGGCCTCCGTGTAATCGTCAGGATTGGCTCCGGCTTTGACAACGTCGACATAAAAGCAGCTGCTGAGCTAGGTGAGGGGCTTCTACATGTTTACAGAGATGTGGGATCACATAGAATAACACACAGAGAGGTTAATCACTCTTTCCCTCTGTCTATCATCCAGGCATTGCAGTCTGTAATGTGCCGGCATCCTCGGTGGAAGAGACAGCCGACACCTCGCTGTGTCTGATCCTCAACCTGTACAGGCGAGTCACCTGGATGCACCAGGCCCTCAGAGAGGGAACCCGCGCTTCTAGCGTGGAGCAGATCAGGGAGGTAGCTGGCGGCGCTGCTCGTATCAGGGGTGAGACGCTGGGCATTATCGGTCTCGGTGAGTAAAGACTATACGTGACGTGTAATTGAGCAGAAAGCTATTTGTGCTTCCAAGGAGTAATATGTGAGATATGGCTAGTATTTTTTTTTAAACCATTAAAAAAAATGTAATACAACAGAATGTTAAGAAACATAAGTGTTGACATTATGTCTGAGACGTCTAATTGCTTTGTTGCAGAGGTGTACTGAAGTTAGCATGATAAACAGCTAGCCCTGGCCCCACCTGTCTGCTCAGACTCCTTTCTATTTTTAGTCCCGTTCCCTGTGGTGATGCAAACCCAAGGACTGCTGGCTCTATGGCTAACTAAGCCTTGTGCCTGGTAATGGTATCTAGCTGGTCTGGTTGGTCTGATATTGTCCAAAAGCACACAATCGGATGTCTGAGTGGGGAAAATATATAAACCGATCTGATGTATTTTCCCCACTCAGATAGAGCAGCATGTGTCGTGTGACTAGCTGGAGCGAGCTTGAGTGATAGTCTCATCATTTCAGCTATCTGAAATTACTTTAAGCTAATGGAGGAAGAAAGCTAAACCGCTGAGTGCAATTTATGCAAAGCAAGTGTGTCGAGGGGAGCCAGGACCGTTGGAAACTTCAACACCACCCACTTGATAAAACACTTGCAGAAACACTGTGGGAAGGTGCTGTCGAATTTTTTACAGGCCACAAGTGTCAAAAAGTAAAGTGCACCACAACGGCCAATTCCGTTAATCAAATAGCATGTTTGGGCACACAGAGTCAAACCAAGATGCACTGATTTGCTTTTCCATCCCCAGTTTTACCACGCCGAGTTGAGCCAACCCATAATAAGCCCCAGTCTCCCCCTCAAATCGATACTGAACTCTGTGCTGGAAACCTGAGAGAAGCAACACATGCACTGAGGGCTGAACACAGACTTTTAAAATCGCCTTCTAACTGAATCTCTTCAGTTTCTCTCGTCCTGCTTGTGCTTTTAAACTTCTGTGTTTTACTGTTTCATTGTGTTCACTTTCAGGAGTCATGTTTAGTTACCGCTGGGGAAAACACAATGTTTCCTGTAATGCTGCTTCATTAAAAAAGCAGTATCAAGCCTTCCCTAGTTGTCTTTTGGGGCTACCTTCGAATTCTTGCCATATTCTACAAATTACTTGAAAAGATCTGTTTAGTCCAAGCTTGATAGTCGATGTCCAGACAAACATTATGCTTTGGGGCCTAAACTTACTGTTTGTCTTTGTGTTCCAGGGCGTGTTGGCCAAGCGGTGGCTCTGCGGGCTAAGGCCTTCGGTTTTGGCGTGATCTTCTATGACCCCTACCTTCCTGATGGCGTGGAGCGCTCGCTCGGCCTGCAGCGCATGGCCACCCTGCAGGACCTGCTCATCCACTCTGACTGTGTATCCCTGCACTGCAGCCTCAACGAGCACAACCACCACCTCATCAATGATTTCACCATCAAACAGGTGTGCAGATGCCCCCTGAAACACACTTTTTGTCTCACGGTTTTTAACAGTTGATAAAATTGTTTTCTGTTTACTTTTTATGACGTTTATACACTTTGTCCTGTCTCATTCTTCCTCTTGTGGTATATGATAGTAAAATAATAATCTGTAAAATATGTAGAGGGAATAAATACATGTCTTTGTTCATTCAGTCTGTGCTGTAACATCACAAGCTAGAATCAGCATTCTGTTTTTATAAGCAGCTTAAAAATCCTGACTTAAATATTTGGCTTAACACTGGTGGAGCATAATTGTTTGGACCGTCTAGACAACTTGGCCTGAGCCATTGCTCTTGTATTGTAGGTCAGTCTGGAATATAAATTGGAATATAGCAATGCCAAATCATTGCAGCCTTCTCTGGAATGGTCTGCTCCCCATAGTTTAATCATATTGTTGCTAACTCTGATACAGATGCGTCAGGGAGCCTTCCTGGTGAACACATCAAGAGGAGGCCTGGTTGACGAGAAGGCATTGGCTCAGGCCCTGAAAGAGGGCCGGATACGAGGGGCTGCCCTGGACGTCCATGAGACGGAACCTTTCAGGTGATCATGATACACAAGCGACACAAACAGCTGTGAATGACACAAAACCGCATTTATCATTTCTGTAACATCCGTCTCCCTTCTTCACAGTTTTTCTACAGGCCCTCTGAAGGACGCCCCCAACCTGATCTGTACCCCGCACACATCCTGGTACAGTGAGCAGGCCTCGGTGGAGGCTCGCGAGGAGGCCGCCAGGGAGGTTCGCCGCGCCATCACTGGTAAGACGCCGTTTACTTTAACTTTCCACTGCAAGTGATAACGTTGAGTATTTAGAACACTGATTTGCTCATGGTTGCACAAAACTCAGGGTGATGAGTGTTTTTACAAAGGTATCTGTAGAGATAATGTATAGATAATTCATTATGTGACATGATTACTTTATATAAGATTCTCCATAACAACTCCATTAATTGGGGGAAAAACGCAAGCATCAAATGTTGACATTTGAGATGCATGAACCACCGAATGTCATGTGCCAGTTATGCTTGAAACAAATTTGTTATCAACACAGTTGCTTGGTAATTTTCTGTTCATCAATATATTAATTAATTAATTGACAGATGATTCCAGCTGTGGTACGTGTTTGGGGCAATATACTGTTTTTAGCAGCCTTTAGATTAGGAGAAGCTGTTACCTAGAATGGGCAGAAAAGTGAGTATTAATGCAGTGGCTGGAAATAAAACACATTCCTGCAAATTAGCTATTCTCTGTGGACATTTCATCATTTTATACTTGTAAATTATATAAAACCAGAATTGTCTGAATCCGATCTTACTACACCGTCGTACACAACTAACTGTGAGGAAAGAGAAGGGCGTTGGCAGAGCATCACATCACAACCCCTTTTGTTTTTTATTAAACTTCTGTGGCAGGCATAAAGGTGCCGGCTGCCTTTTGTTTCATTCACTCAATCTCCTGATAGCCTTGCACCCACACGTTGCCCATGACGCACGCTATTTATTTACTTCACTGTGTGGAAATATGTTGTCACATCTCACATAATGATCAGAGGTACTGACACAAAGGCATAGCATAACATCTTAGGCTTGACATAATGGTTAAAAAGTGTGCTGGTTGCTCTGTAGGTGTAATGGACTGTACAATGCTACATTTTAATAGTTTCAAGGTAAGGAATATGCTTAGATATACTCCTTCAAAAGTTTCATCTGCATACTCACTTATGTAAACCAAAGATGTGTTAGTATTTGAAATGCAAAAGATGCAAAACCATCAACATCTTATTTGTCAAAATTAGTGAGCATTAGATAAGCCTGGTTAATACTTAGACCTCTTATATGTACAGCTGGTAAACTAACATGACAGCTACTATTATTGAAAATATACAAGCAGCAGAGAACCTTTATGGAAGAGTAAAGTGTCTTTTTCCTGCTCCAGGGCGTATCCCCGACAGCCTGAAGAACTGTGTTAATAAGGAGTATCTGATGGCAGCCTCTCAGTGGCCCAGCATGGAGGCCGCCACTGTTCATCCAGAACTTAATGGAGCCACTTACAGGTGAGAGGATAAGAACCGGTTATGAGAGCTGAACATGTGTCTGTAGTGAGCATCTCTGAGGAGCAGCTGTCATATTTCTTTTTTCCCCATATGTGTTTCAGATTTCCTCCAGGTCTGATCAATGTTGCAGCAGCAGGGGGTCTCCCGGGAGCCGGAGGAGGTGTTGAAAGCCTGGTTTCAGGAACCTTGGCGCACGGCATCGCCCCTGTCTCCCACCCCCCTCACGCCCCCTCCCCTAAGGCCGAAGCCGACAGAGACATCCCCTCCGACCAATAGCCCCCGCAGCCGCCGCCAGCACATTCCGTCACCTCTGGAAACCAACCCCCCCACCCACCACCTCCTCCCAGCATCAGACACAGCCCAACCCTCCAGTACATCGCCAGTTTGACCTGATGTGGATCTACACAGTCGTGTTCCTCAGATCACATAACCAGCCCAGGAGTGACTTATCCACAGCTAGCCCCATCCCACAACACATCCCTCCATCTTCGTCCTCATCTCACCCTCTCCCTCACCATCCCCCCTCCTTCACTCCCCCCACAACGTCAGCAATAACTGTTCTCAAGGATTCAATGATTGGATTGGTTTATATCCTTAGTTGGCTGTTGTTTTAATGGAACATTGATCTGTTGTGGTTCTAGGTGTTAATGTTTGTTTGTAAAAAAAAAAAAGAAAAAAAAATAGCATTTCTGACATGAGGCTCTCCAGTCTGCTGCCTCCTGCAGTCCTCCTCTGCTCAGGGGCAGACAGGTGGAAGCCCCTCTTTGTACATTAATGGCTCATGTTACTGCTCTCTTCTTATTCTTCTTTTCTTTTTTTTCTTTTTTTTCTTCCGTTTCTTGTAATGGGGGAAAACGTGTACTAAAGTAAAACCAGACAGAATCTCAAACAGTACATCCTGTCCTCCCCCACCAGGCATCTAGCTACCCCCTCAGCCCAGTTTGGCCCTTGGCACTTTTCGTCAGCTCGCTCAGAAGACGGATCTATGATGCTGTCAGACTGTCAAAGTGCGTTTTCCCTGCCGAGTCCATACTCCAGATAGTGATATCCGAGACCCTTTGTCGCCTTTTACCGCTGTGACCGTCTAGTTTCAGGACAGTCGTCCCTGTATTTACACATGGATAGTTTTATAATAGCTCAGAGCGTCATATCAGAGAGCACCTTGGCTTGAATTTCCAACTGCCATGTGTGAGGTCCTCTAAACATGGTGCCCACACAGCAGGCCGGAGGCATCGCCAGCAGAGGGCACCATCCAACCGCACGCAGCTCATTTCAGTCCAACACATGGACAGTAACAGGTTAGCTGTAGTGACGAAGAACACGACCACACACTGCCGACATTCAGAACACAGGATGGGTGACCAGGGATCGACGACCGCCTTATTGTTTAATAAGATCTCACTGCACACCACCACCAACACCACCACCGCCCACCCCCTGCCCCCACCCAACCACCCACCCACCCTCCGCTCCTCTCCCACTGTCATCTACTCATGAACCAGTATGCATCCACCAATTCCTTTAAGCGTGAGGGGACAGTAGAGATTAGACTCCCGGTAGGAGCAAGGCGACAGTGTTCTTGCATGCTGGCTTTGTTAATGATAGTGGTGTGTGTGTTTGTGTGAGTGTGTGTGTGTGTGTGTGTGCGTGTGTGTGTGTGTGTGTTCCCTCACCCTGTTATAACAAGCTATTGTCTTTCCAAAGGAATAGTCCCTAGGAGTAACTCTTTAACGCTGTTGCCCTGGTGTGAAGGGAACACCTTTCTAGTACCTCAGTAACAGATATTGAATGTACCGTGCATACCCTTTTATTTTTTGTACAGATTTTCTAGATACTTCTTTACTATTCTTTACCAGAAGGGTTGTGAAATTGTAGCAGTAATGATACAATAAATAAAGATAACATTGCCCCCCCCCAGTGGAATAAATTTGACAAAAATCTCTCTGTTCACTATAGGTCACTGAATACTCAGGCTTCAAAAACCAATGCTTATCTCTCTGCCTTTACCTTTTAATTTCCTCATCGTGGAAGATTCAGCACAACGCTCTCCCATCCTTAGACTTCAGACTGTAGTAGATGTGTTTTCGATCTCCATCTTACTGGCTAATGGGAAAAAAAAACAAGAGTCGGTCGCCGTGGTCTGCTAGTTTTTCTTTTACTAGAACAGTAGTAGTAGATGCTGTTTTTTGTTTTAATCGCCCCGTCATTGTCAGGCTGCTCTATCTATAGTGCATGTGAGGTAATGTTTTAGGGGAAATGATATTGGCTTAAAGAATTTGTGTCATCTTGCTGTTTCCCTCTGCTCCCCCGGCCTTTCCCCTCCCCCTCCCCCTCCCTCAGAGTGTTTTCAAACCCGAGTTGCCATTTTTCTTTCTTTTTTTTTTTTTTTTTTTTTTTTTGTCGTGGTCAGTTTCCAGTGATGTACAGTTTTTTCCCCTCAGAGTCTATGAGAGACACGGAGCATGTCTGTGTCCTGAGATGCTAGGCTCCTCTGTCATGTGATGAGTATATATTTTTAAAAATAACCCCCATAGTTCGGATTATGAGCATATTAGTAATCCTAAAATTTTGCTGTTGATGATGATGATTATATATATATATTTTTTTTCAGTTCAGCAGTGCACTGTTATGAAAACCATTCTGTTTTATTGTAGGATTTTCATTTGTATGGATATGCTTTTCTGTGTTCTACATGTTGTACTGAAACATTTCAGAGAAAACGAGATCCCTCTCCTGGTGAATTTTTTTTTTTTTTTCCTTGTTTTAAATTTTCGTCTTATCCCAAACTGTCCTTTCCAGCTGATCTCCTCTGGGCCTTACTTATTCTCTCCCTGTAAAAGTAGCTGTTAATAGAAAGTCGCCATGGAACCACTCACTGCCTTAATACAGATGACCACAGCAGGTGAAGTTAGGAGACACACCCAGTTGAAAAAGAACGAGCTGCGATCAAGGCCGCTCCGCAAAAAGCTCCTCACACCCCGGCATGCCTAAATCTGCAGCGTTTCTTTTTTCAGTGATGAACCACATTTAGCCTCGCGTCGACAGTCGTTTTCAGCTCCAACACATGAAATCCAGTGTGAATTCTTACTGTGCATTGAAAGATTTAGCTTTTTTTCTCCTCGTTATTATTATTATTATTTTTTTTTTTTAGAAGTCAGCCCGGCAGTGTGTGCGTGCGTCGGCTAACAGATAAGCACAGTGTGTATGCTCACAAAGCCACAGCTGATATTTCACTCTTGGGTGTGAGAATGCCCGCCCGCCCCATCCCTCCACAACGACCACCGCCGCCACCACCACCACTCCGGTGCTCTAATGGCGTCTTTCACAGTGCTGCCAGAGTCTCCAGTGGAGCTGGGAGGGGTGGTGGTGGGCGGGGGGGCAATAGCGGACACTGGTGTGGTCTGTCAAACAGAAGAAAAAAAAGAAAAAGCAGAAAATTAAGAATCGGTCACTTTTTCTCTCTCAGGGTTCAAATGCACACATATCCTCCAGCAGTCGCCCTCTGTCTCGTGTCCCTCGTCCCAAGTTTTCCGCCCTCAGAACGTAGAACAGCCTCCTGCGTTTTTAGAAACCGTTCTCCTCTCGTCCCCCTCTACCCTCGTTTGTGCACAGGTCTGAACTTTTTTTTTTTTCTTTGTTTTGCTTTGTTTTGGCACTGACATCTAACCATCTAACAAGGAATGAATGAATGTTTGAAAGTGACTGTGTGTTATGTTAAAAATTGGGAAATGTATTTTTACAACATGTGAACGTGTTTGTTTTTGTTTTTTTGTTTTTTGTTTTCCACTCACTCTCATTGTGAAATGATTTTTTTTTTCTTTCACCAGACTGCAAAAACAAACAAACGAAAAAAAAGACAAAAAAAATCTCCTGTAACTAGGCTCTTAAGCTTTATTTTTGTTTTGTTTACTTTTTTATTAGAAACAATCATGTTTGTGATGGTAACTTCCAATGGTAAACTCCACACCGTATTTTAATAAAATCTTAAAAATTAACAGATTGCTCTCCTGCTTTCATTCCTGACTGGCTCCTTGTTTACTGAACCTTTAACTGTGCTGTTCATCATCTAATTGTGCTTGATTATAGTGGTCAGCGAGTCGGCGACGATTAATACCAGGAGGTCGTCCCACTTTACGCTCAGCAGCTTCAGGACGTGGAGCTGTGTTTGGAGATTTTGCCATAAACAAAATTGTTTGCTACCGCAAGTTTGTCAGCTCTTTTATATGGCAACAAGGGGTTATGCAGTGCCAGAACAGGCACGGCTTTACGAGTGGGCAGGCTAGCCGGGGTGTACGGGAAAAGGGGGCTTCTGTGTAGACCCGCAGGGTGGAGGAGGGTGGGGGATTATCAGCCCCAAAATTGCTACCACATGGATATAACCAGGAGCCTGCTCTTAAAGTGGAGTGAAGGGGACTGAAAGATGAAGTCCAGTCACTCTGGCCGGCTGTTGGCTGGTTCAGTAACCTGCGGGAGTCCATCCAAGAAGGTTTTCTTTTTTTTTCTTTTTTTTTAAGCAAGCAGCTTTTTGCTTTGTCAGTATCTCGGACAAATACACTCAAATGTTGAAATGGTATCCACCAATTTTATTTTGCAACTCTCTCCATGTTCATAATTGGATAAGTTGACCTTAAAGGCCAACACAATTTTTCATACTGCATACTTTTGCTTTTTATGTGGTGGACCCTGCCACCTCTCTGGCTTCAAAGGGTGTTCTTGTTTATTCGCTTGTGGAAAGGATAAATATTTCTGAGTTTGTGTCATTACATATTGTAAATAGTACAACTCTTTTGTAGAGTTTGAATTTCTTTCTCTCAAACTACACACTGCACCAAAAACAAAATCCTTGCACCACAACCAGAGATTTGCCTTTTTTATTCCACAAGTCTGCGTCGTCATCCTAGAAGCAGCTAATGTCTCCTCAAGCAGCAAGGAAGAAAAACAGAGCCCCATATTTATTTAACCTTTAAAGGTGCAAAATACATTTATTAACAGAATTAATTAAATGTGTCAAATCAAACAAATAATTGATCACTGGAGTAACTGTTCACCCTAGTTGCCACTAGCTAGTTAGCTCAGTTAGCTGTGCAGCTAGCGGCCATATCAGGTGACTCATGTTGGACTAGGAGCACCGGGACGGGCCGGGACTAGCTGGTTAGCACGCTAACTTAAGTGGATCACTCTGCAACGCAATGCATAGACGTTTGAGACATAATGTCAACACTTAGTCCTACAAGTTAAGTTTTTTGAATGTTCTGAACCAAAGTTCTCGAGTATTACAACTTTAAAAAACTCTTGAGCTTCAAACTGACACTGACTCAAGTGACATCACACGAGGCAGTTCAACACATCACTCCGGAGCCATAAACGTCTACTCCCCAAAAACCTACACAGATCTTGGATGTGTGTATTGATCGGTGAAGTTCCCCTTGAATGCAGGTGGTTCTGAGTATTTCCAGAGGGAGAGTCTGTATCATCTTGTGATGATGACAGACACAGAAACAGAACGGAAGAAACTCGCTCTGTGAAGAAGTGAGATGGGAACAGGAAATTAAAATCAAACTGTCAGAGTGACTGTCTTCCACTAGATCTAGAAGATGGAGGGAATTTAGAAGGAAGAATGACTTTTTTTTTTTTTTTTTTTTTACAACCCACATAACAAAAATAAACAATCGGTTAAACAGCAGCAATGCTGGAGACAATGCGGTCAGACTTATGCTAATCACTCACATATTTTCTGGTCGTGTATAAAAAAAAAAAAAAGTCATTCTTTTCTGGGACATTGTGGTTCGGATTCTAGAAGAGATTTTACTCTCCATTTGAAAAAGGATCCTGGGATTGTGTACCTGAAGACATAATTCCAAAGAAGAACATCTGTTTCCTCAAAACTGCTTTACTCACATGTAAAAAAAAAACAAAACACATGACACATCCCTTGCCCAGAACAGTGGCTGGACTTTGTAGAAGAACTCAATGACGAGGAAAAACTAAGTCATTATCTAAGGACCAAATGAAGCACCCATGCACAACGCTGGAGAAATGGACTGAATATAGGATAAAGACTGGGTCATCGAATGAATGGATCAAAGATTGTACAGAGAATGTGGTGCCGCCTAAGCACATATTTTTATTTGATGTATTCTTCTGTTTTGTTACAGGTTTCAATGTGAAAGCAAATGAAAGGAAATAAACTGTAGCTGCCGTTAGCCAGTTAGCTCAGTTAGCTGTGAGGAGCTAGCTGGTTAGCATGCTAACTTCAGTAGATATCTCTGCAAAACCGTATACGGACATCACCAACCAAAACTGTTGTTTCTTCACATTCTGTTTGTCATTCTAGTTCAATCAAATGTTTCCATATTGCACCTTTAAACAGTGTTTTCTCACAGATCATATATGAGACTATTTTCTAAACCCAGAGGAGGTGGAGGATGGGCTCTCAGTCGACCATGTAAGGGCAATAAAGGCCATAATGAATGGTGCTTTAAGTCCTGGGGCATTACTGATGGGTGTCCCCAGACGAGAAAAAAAACAGGCAAGCAAGATTTATCCACTCCTCATATTCTCGGTTCTGTCTCCAATAAATCTCGAGTAGTGGTCGAGGTTTTCAACCATCCCAGAACAAATGTGGGACGATCCCTGTGTCTGTTTTACATCTAGGACACATCTAATAAATACTTTTGGTCATTGTGTGGAGTCTGTCTGATGCAAAGTAATTGTGAATGACGCTGCACTGCGACAGCTTATAAAAGCTGCTAGTAAGAAAACGACTGAGCGTCTTTATGATTAATTAATGATTCCCATTCAGAGTCTGTAAAACAAATGCCCACATCCTTTCCCCTGTTGGCACTGACTGCTCGACTGATATCAGCTGTTAACATTTTAAAGGTTCTTATCCACCCTGTGGTAAACAAATATGGTGCCTAAATGGGTCGAGGCCTTTGAAAATAGAAAAGAATGATGCTCAAACTCAAACTGCACCATAACTTAATAATCTTATCCCAGAGAGCAGCGGGGGCAGAGGGGTTGTAATGAAGACTGTGACGCTGTGGTGCTATGGAGGTTCCAGATATCTGTGTATCTGTCCAAACTCTCCACATAGGATTTATGAGAGGATTATCTGTACCTGTTTTTAAAGTGTGATATCTCTCAATAAAAGGGACACCTGCCAGTGGGACCTTGTCGGCATAACACTGCTCGGTGTGCTTCCAAGCAGCAGGGTTGTCAAAATCATTCAGCCAAATCCAGATTGATCTAATTTGGGCCGCGCAGTTATAGAGCTGGAAGCTCGGAGGCTTCAGCCCCGCTGGTTGACAAGGATTTTACAGTGATTTAAAGTGAAATCTGTGTTGGAAACCTGGAGAGCACAGTTTCTAATTTTCCTAAAACGTTTGAAATAAAGAGTTTGAAATAAACGCAGCATTTGTCGGTCTAAATCATTTCTGGGCTGTGCTGGCAGCTGGTCGTTTATGTGAGCGGACTCCAGTTTTTTTAAAGTAACGTTAGCTGCTGTTGGTTTCTGTTACCAGAGCTGGAGGAGGCACTGAGACGGAACTGTCACTGAAAATCCGGTGATGAACGTCCTTCAGAAAGATCGTCCACCGGCTTGTGTAGGCAACTGCAAGAAGTTTTAACATCACATTACAATCTGATTTGAACCAGCGACCTTCCGATTACCAGACGTCCCACTCTACCCTTCTGACCTACAGCCACCCCAAGTTGCGTTATAATGTTGTCTGAATAATCCACTGAAGATGTTCGGCCTTGTGAATGTTTTGTTTATGATCATTAGAAATAAGAGGACAGTTTTTCTAAGATTCACAGCTCTGAGCTGGGTTTGGGCGCCTACAAACAAACTGAAGAGCTTAATATGCAAACTTTTTGTTTGTTGACACAAGGTGGTTTCTTTACACGTTACCATGGAACTTCTGAACTGATAAGTGAAAACAAGTGTCACACAGTCTGGCTCCATATGCAGTTTCTCTAATCAACAATTCAACCCTCATGGCCGTCTTCAAAGATCGAGGACTTCTGAACTGATGAGCATTATCAGTAATAAGAGGAAACAACCTTCTTGTCACAACTGGTTATCTCATTATCTGGGGGAAATTATGCTTGTTCCCTTCAAATAACAATAATTGAAATTGAGATCTTGAACTAACTGTATCAAAAAACAAACAAAAAAAAAAACAACAAATCATTACAGACACGACCTTCATACAAACCCTTAACTTCACTGTGGGGCGAGATGGAAAGATTGTGAGGAAGCAGTCATGTTTTATCCTCCGGAGGCTGTGAATGTTTGTACAAGATGGCGATCAATCCATCAGTTGTGCAGATATTTCAGTCTAAAAAGCAGTAATCGACTTAATGACTTAGCCTTCTAGTTATCCTTTCCTATAGATTTCAGTCATTATGGACACTTAGATCAGAGGCTCTGTTACATCCTGTGCTGGCCACGCGAGGGACAAGGCGCATTACGTAACAGACCAGTGTGTGTCGTTGAAGGAGGCCCAGGATGCGAGTAGTATTTTAACAGACCTGATTCACACACACTTCAAACACACTTTGGCCCGTTGCTTCCTATAAGTCCGACTCTTGTGCAACAGAGTGCAGCGGAGCGTCGCGCGCCTCGCCCAGCGCCATACATTACCCCTGACAGCCCCCCTGCTGGGCAGCCAGATTTTTTTTATTTGTTTGTTTAGTCCAAGAGGCAGAGGAGGAGGAGGAGGAGGAGGAGGAGGAGGAGATGGGGGAGGAGGAGATGGGGGAGGATGGGTTTTTGAAAGCTTCAGACTTCATCAAGGCTGGGAGCTCAGTGGTCAGACCAGTAAAATGGGAGTAGTGGTACCTGTTCTACTTCTGGATCAGCACCTCCAATCAACTGCTTGGTAAAACAGATCATCCTGCTCAGGTAACTTCTGTTGGTTTACGTGCGTGTGTCACATGAAAGAAGAAAGCGACTCAAAGTGGGTCAAAGGTCACGGAAGAACATCAACAAAGTCAAGGATTGTTTTGGGTCTCGATGGGGAGGGAGAAGAGCAGCACGACACATTGGGATGTCTCTGCGAGAGAAAGTTAACATGTGAGTGCACATGTCCGTGTGATGAATCAGTCCCCAGACAGATGAGCTCTCCCCACTTGGACGGGATCGTACTACCAACCCCGAGGCAGAGCAGATAAAAATTTGTCTTCGGCTGTCTTTGGAATGATCAAATATTATCCCGGCATCTGAGTGACTCAGATGTGACGTCTGACTGCATCAGTCTGACCTCTTTGTCCAAACTCTAGTATCTCGAATGAATTGAAAAGACATTGGTGACATCATGAGATAAAATTGCAATTTCGACAGCTGTAGAGCTAGTTTTACTTTATTTGTGTTGAGTGTTTGCAATTGTTTTTAAAAAAAGAAAGAAGCACAACTGAGATGATGAACATGATAAGCATCTAAACATAGTGGCATTCTCACTGTGCGCATGTTAGCATACTAATGGCCTCACAGAGCTCCTGTGAGCTCGCTGCATGCTGCCTTCGGTACACATGAAGATCATTAAAATTATTTCGATACCAGGACTGAACAACAACAAGACAGTCATAGTTCCCTTTTGCTGCTGATGAAAACAACATGATGTAAACGGTCTTGTTTAATAAAAATGAATCACAACTATAGCTCATCTTGCCTTGAAGGGATCACACCAGCTGCAACGCCTGTCAACATGTTCACGTTCTGATCATTGACTTCTCCAGAGTGATTACTGCATCATCACGTGAGGGCTCTCCATTGGTCCGACCACGGTCGTCTTTGACCTCTGCCTTCATTTCCCAAATACTCACCATTGAAATTTGGTAACTGCATCGTCCATGGTTGCAATGCTACAATGCTGACGAGGTCTGTCCAGAGACAGACAGGTCGGACAGACAGACGCCTGCAAAAATAATCAAAGCTGCCTCTATAGTTGTTTCCTGGACCACGTTTCGTTGTGATCAAAACGTCATGACACAAACAATAACAGCCTGATACTTTCGAAAAACAAAAGCTGATACAAATATATGCATTTATTTTCCCTTATCCTTCCTCCATCTCTTTTCAGCACAGTGCACCATCGGCATTATCCATCTGTTCCTAATACTGCTCTTTCCTTATGTCTATCTCTCTTAGGGGTCTGGCGGGTTTGCAGCGGTGGGGCCGAGACACAAGAGCTAGTATGGCCCCGGCCCAGCGCTCAGTGATTAGCTCATGGTTTTCCTCTCATCGCTTCACTCACTTGGCTCGGTTAACGTTGACGTGAGCACGTGATTGACAGGAAGAAACCTCTCAGCTTTATTTGAGATTTGCGTCAGTCAGGCAACCTGCAATCATTCCCCTGTGTGTGTGTGTGTGTGTGTGTGTGCGTGCGTGTGTGTTGGTGTGTGCGTGCGCATGTGCTGCAGACTGCGGTTAAACTCAGAACTATGGCCGTCTGTGTTCTTGCAATCAAAATAATCATCAATTCCCGCATAGGTTCGCCTAAACGTCCTCTGCCGTAAGCTGCCAGCGTGGACGTTGTGTGTGCGGCGCACGCTCACGTGCACGCGCACCTGCGTGGCTGACGGTGTGTCAGTGATGCTTCACATTAATGTGAGTCAATCTGGCTGCTGAGCTCACCGTCATTAATCAGCAGGCAGCGGCGGGGAAGTCTGGCTTTTTCCCCATAACCTACTTTCAAGTGCAGAGACAGAATAAAAGATGGACAGACAGATGGATGGATGGATGAAGAGAGGACTGAGGTTTTGGAGATGGAGGAATGAAGAAAAGTCTTGAAACAGATGGGCACAGGGCGTAATTGTTTACTTGATTGTTTATGACCGCAAGACACGAAGTCCAAATTGTTACTTGATCCACATGCAACCCCCACCTCCCCCTCCTCCTCCTCCTCCTCCTCTTCTTCCTCCTCTTCGTCTCCACTCATTCCTGGAAGGTTCACAGGCGAGTCAGCGACGTGGCCGAGTCAGTTTAAAGGTCTGCAGTTGTCCCACCGAGGGTTCGGTCGTGCCTGACGTTGCCCAGGTTGATTAGCAGATCTGAAGCCAAGCTGTGCCCAAGAATGTGTACGTGTGCGCGTGTGTACGGGTGATCGTTCGAGGGAATAAAGGGTTGGCTGCTTCGTTGCGTCAAGGCCATGGAAAGTAACAAAAGTTCCTGGAGATTTCACGCTCACGTACGCACCGGGCCTGGTTTAGTTGATAAGTTAGAAGGCGGCCGGTGAGAGAAACCTCCCTGGTCGCCCATGTGTGTACCAGCTGTGGGAACTGATGACCACACTCCTCTGACACACACACACACACACACACACACACACACACACACCCTGACCTGAGGAGAAGGGGTTGCTCGGCTGAGATCACAGCTGGATCTGCCACAGAACAGAACTGAAAGGGGGAACAGAGGACCATTTGAAACTCTTTAATTCCCACCATGTCCAATCAGTAAATGACCTGCGGAAAGTAAAAAGCTTCTGTCCAGACGTCTGTTGTCCGGGTTGCGTGTCTGTGCATAAGCCCCAACTCCTCATCTCTCCCCTTTTCTCCTCTCCTGCCATTATTCTGCACACCTACGCCTCTCGCGTCTGACAGAGCGGGTAAGAAAACACAATGCTGAGTGGTGTATGTTAAAGGAGGCCAATGTGGTGTTGATTACCTTGTCAGCAAAGAGGTTGCCGAGTTTACGCAGCCACCGAGAGGCTGGAGAGAGAAAGATAGAGGGAGAGAGGGACAGCGGAGGAGAGGCTGTTAACCGCCTCTCCATACAAGGAGAGGTAGGGGGAGAGAAGAGGAGGAGGGGGAGGAGAAAGCGAGAGGTAGCGGGAGAAAGCGAGAGAGAAATGTGAGGAGATACAATGAGAGAGAGAGAGAGAGAGAGAGAGAAGGGAGGAGGAGGAGAGAAACTTGGAGAGAGAGAGAGAGAGAGAGAGAGATAAAGACAGAGACAGGGATAGAGGCTGATAAGGCTGCGGCGGACAGTGGAGCTGTATCCTCTCTGAGAACTGAGTGACTGTGCTGCAGCTTCTCCTCCGACGCCGACCGACCCGACACAGGTAGGACACACACCGACGCTCCATTCGTTCTCCGCAGTATCACACTCCACCTTTGTTTTTAAAAAACCATATGACATCCAGTCAGCTTGTTTCTTCATTGGGATGAAATGTGGTATGTTGGAGTAAACGGATGCAGCAGCGGAAGAAATGTTCTGATCTTTTTCTGAGGGGAAAGAAGCGACAACACAATGCAAAAATACTCTATTAGAAGTAACAGTTGTGCATTCAAAATGTGTATTATTTTAAAAGTGTATTGTAGAATTAGTGCTTACAAATTATAAACAGATAAGCAAGTTGAAGATATGCAGTGGCTACTTCAGAGAGTAACATGTGGTGTTGAGGGATTGTTCAGGCTGATGCATTATTGTGTGAGCAGCATTGTAAAGGTGCATTATGTCATTTTGGGGAGGAAAATCTTCATCTTCTGATTTTTTTTTTGTGCCTAAACAAACTAAACGAACAAACTCTTATCATTGTCATAGCTGAATAGACTGAATTAAAAACTGAAATTAAAGGACGACACAATTTCATACTGTTTTAATTTGTTTATATGTGGCGGACCCTGCCACCTTTCTAGCTTAAAACACAGTTCTGGGGACCTTATTTCCGCTCTGAGAACAGCTTGTTTATTCAGGTAAAAATATGAGTTTGTATCATTACCTCATTAATATTGTATACAATAAATGTTCTTAAGAATTATGAGTTTTAATTTCTTTAATGTTGCAGTGCTTCTTGTAAACTTTTGAGGTGTTCAATCTGTAACAATGCATCATATTTTCAAATCGTGTTCTCAAAAATAACCAGCAACTAGATCTGTTGGTGTTGTGTGTAAAAACTGCAGGATTTTATTTGCAGTGAAGCATGAAGACGTATAAAGTAGCATCAGATTGGAAAAGTAACATACACAAAATCTAATCTTTAAAAAGTTATTTTCTAACACTTTATTCTTGTTTTTTTTGGATCTGAAAAAGAATATGGAAAAAGAAAAAAGTGTAAGAAAGTACCTTTTTTGAGATAAAATTGTAGTGTGGTTGCTAATCCTCAACAAAAAGACCGCAGATACGTAAATAAATGTATAAATTAATTAATACAGCTTTCTGGCATTTTTGTTGGAATTGCATCTTTCAGAAGGGATGATTTTTTACTAGTGCAATGTATATATACACACCCGCTGTCCATCCTACTGTTTTTTTTTTCTGCTAAAATGTGGATTTAGTTTAATACTAAAGGCAAACCAAAAAATCTGTGCGTCCTGCTCACGTTTCTGTCTGCTGCCCACACTGTCATGACTGTCTGCTCCGGCCTGAGTCCACTTTCTGAACTGTTAAGATTCATTCCTGGCCGAGTGTGTCTTTCTGTCCATCCCTGTGCAGACTGGTGCACATGTGTAAAAAGTCTACTCAGTGCATCTTTCCTCTCACTGCTCCTGATCCCAAAAACTTGATGGGAAAAAGTGTTTTCTTAGGGAAAACAGCAAATTACATCCCCACCATCCCCTTGTTAAAAATGAACCTACCTCCCACTGTGTGCACAAATCTGTGCTTGTGCGTGCATACCTGCATATATGAGGCGAGCTGGATGTGTGTATTATCTCTGCATGAGTCTGCTGTAATTACACAGTGAAGGTGCCCATGGAGCGGCGGCCGCCACGTTTGGCTCCGCGCCACATCCCCTCATTTTATTGTGTCTTGTGCCCGACAGAAAAACTGCTGCATGTGTCTATCTATGCTGGCTGATGGGAGCGCTGAGAGAGTCGGCAGCGTGAGCGCACATGTGTGTGTAAACTGAGAATAAAGTGCGTGCCTCTGCATGCATTAACAAATACCACGCAGTCTATTATTGTTGCTGCATGTGCTTTCAAGAGCAGACATCAGCTGGTAGCAGCTGTGTGTGTGTGCGCGCATGTGTGTTGACTGATAAAGTTCAGTGTGGAAGTGTGGAAATTCAAGAAATGTCTCTTTAGTGTGTTATGGTGTCAGTGTGACAAGTTCAGAGGGAAGGTCGAAGGGTCTTCTGAGCACAGTGTAGAATGGGGGTCACCTGAGTAATGGTTGTTGTAACCCGCAACGGAGTATCTCCACTGTATTTAAGCAACAAGTCCTTTTGGAGAAAGAGGTCATGTTGAGTGTGTGAAAATTCCCAGTTATAAATGTTGATCTCTTTTCTCTGGAATGTGTGCGTAAAAGTGCCAAATACAGGTAAATCTTTGCAGCAGCCTGCGACAGGACTGACCTCCTTTTGTATACTAAAATGGAGCAGACAGGTAGCAGTTAAGATCTCACACTGATGTGAAAAACCTCCAGCTGAACCTCCATTAACCCACAGAGCTTGGTCGCAAGTGTGAAAACCAGCTGATCAGTCTGCAAACTAATACTATCAAGACATCTTTCCAAAAGAAAGTTACTTTTTTGGAAGAGGTTCAGCAGCTCGACCTGGGGCTTTGTCGGCCCCCTGCAGAGCTGCAAAGTTGCAGCCAGTGAGGTGATCAGATGACTGAGCAGTGAGATCAAAGCTGGGCTCTGTGTGTCTCCATACTTGAGGTATTTTTATGGCTGGCTGTTAAATCGTGCAGTGGTTAATATACATTTAATGGGGACAGGGAATTGATAAAACACTGGAGCAACATTCAGTGGAAGTCTGCGGTCAGAAATGTGTCAGAGTTGGAGTTTTGCAGCTATATTGGCAGAGTAATACTATCTGACCTCTGGAAATAAACTTCAGGGACATTGTGCAGCAGGACACGACTCTTATGTGTGTCGGTGTGTATGTGTGTTTGCGTGCACGTGCGCGCCTGCATGTGTGAGTGAGTGTGTGTCGACTTACCCCAAATTTAACTGTCTGCATTCTGCAGCTGCTTGGCGGTTTAGTTATAGTATAGTAACCCTTAGAAACGTCGCACAAGGCTGCAGCCGCAAAGCATCATTGTCCCTCTGTGCAACACACAAAGAGAAAAATCAATCTGACATCATGTTATAAACTCAAAGTTAAAACATCTGTTATTTAACTGGAAATAACATCATTTTTTTTTTTTTTTTACCAACCATGGCAGATAGCATTTTCACCTCATGTGTATGTGGGTGAGTCTGAGTGTGTGGGTGGATGTGTCATCATGTTAAAACGTCATCCTGGTAACAACTATTGTAGCGGGAACAACCAAAGTGGTGGTTTTGAGCACTCTGCCAGATATTTATGTGTCACAGCTGGTGTGATCCCAGCGCAAGATGGTAAATAAAACTGCGTCATCCCCGTCCTGTACTTCTTTCGGTGGTTTCTGGTTTTGCCCAATTATCAGTCCGGCCGATTGTCGGGGCTGATATTAAGCATTTTTCGGATTTGTCAGTATCACCAGTTTTTGTAATAAATTAAATTTGAAAAATTCCCTTCTTTGGCTCTGATGCAGCGTTCTCTCTCTGTCTATAGTCACTGCTCTGTGGACTCAGTGTCCCATCAACAACACTTTCTGATCACACATCATGAGAAGTAGCCTATAAACACTGAATAAACTAAATGTTCAAAATAAATAGTTTAGCTGAAGTTTTCAAAGAAATGGAAAGTAGAAAAAAGAAGAAAATGGAAATGCTCCTAAAATCTGTGCCAGTACAGAACCAAAGTAAATTTCACAAAGTTACATTTCATCACTGGTCATTTTTTAATTTTTGTTTTACTACAAATGTTTTTTATTGGTTCCAAATATCTGTTATCCGCCCTGAAAATAAATACCGGTCAATTCAGAGCTCACATTTTGTATGCAGCCCTACAAACTCGGAACATTAGTATAATTGGCACACAGACCTGCACACACAGAACAAAAGAAGTGTTTGCCGCTTTAATTCTGCACCATCTGAAACAGACAGCTGGGTTGGAGAGCAGGGGTGGGAGGTGAAGGTGGAGAGGAGAGACGGCTTGTGCAGAGTGAAGACGGGCAGCATAGCTCTGATTTACATTCATCCCACGACGCCTCGTAAAATAAAATAAAAAAGACAGTTCACCTCATCCCAACGCTATAAAGGTGGCAATTATCACTCACGTGGCCTCCTCTGCTCTCCTCACAGTCTGACTCAGCAGCCGGTGGTCAGTGGATGGTCAGTCGGTGAGGTCAGTAGAGCACCAGAGCAGACAGGATTTGCATCTGTCCTCGTAGATGTCATCTGTGTTGTTTTATTTTAGGCCTGCCTCTGCGGCAGACATTAAAGTGACAGCAATGAATGTTAACCGTTTTGCCGTGTAGCCACAGATTAACACTAACAGGCCCTAACAGGGGGGATGGGAGGACTTTTTTTAAATCGAAGGCTCCAGGGCCGATGAGTTCAATGAGCTTAGTTCCTAGATAAAACGTATGTGTTGTGATATGAGGGCAGGGACGTGGAACTTCCCGTTAGACTGATTTTCCAGGATTGCCTGGGTTTGGTTTCCTAAAAAAGTTCATTTTAAAGGGACAATTCATCCCGTATTCAAAATGACATGTTCTTTCCTCGTACCTGCTCTGCTGTTAACCCATGCAGATAGTCTTGGTGTGATCTGCCAAGTTTTGGAGTTGTCAGCTTTAGAGATGTCTGCCTCAGGATAATCAAGAGACCTTACTGTCACATTGGCTAGATTTTGCAATCTGTAAAATGTAAGTTATCAAATAAATGTAGCAGAGTATAAATTATGCAATTTGCCTCTAAAATCTAGTGGATTAGAAGTATAACATAGCAGAAAATGGAAATACTCAAGTAACAGTATCCAAAAATTGTCCTTAAACATAATATCTAAAAATCCAGAATATCAACAGTGTCTTGCACATATATAACACATAACACATTGTTTTTCAGGCTCTTTCAGTCCCATCTATTTCTATTATATTCCAGAGAGGTCAGTGACCCACATTTACAAAACCACACCACACTCTAGACAGATTTTTTTTTTTTTTTTTTTAAATTTGGGGGTGAAATGTTCCATTCATGCGACTGCTGTTGGACAAACGCTGACATACTTCTAAAAGAACCCCCGCATCGAATGAATTCAAGTAAACAGAAGCAGCATCATCACTACCTGTGTTTGTGCTGGGCACTCAATCATGTGCAAACCTGATACATCTACCACGGGAGAGGAAAACTTAAACAACCATTTTTCATTTCTCCATTTCTTTCAGATGATGTCATCAGAGCACCTGACCTGCGGTTGGCTGCAGCAGCTACTCGTCGTGCTTCTGAAGCTTTGCCTCTCATTTGCGGGGCCTTTGCGACCGCTCAATGGGACCGAATGCACAGCCAAGGGTCCTGCTTCCTACATACTGGTTTTTACAGGTCACTGGAGCCCACAGGCCTTCCCCAAGCAGTATCCACTGTTCCGGCCTCCTGCACAGTGGTCCAAACTCATAGGTGAGAAAGCTGCGAAACAGGTTATTGGAAAACCAGCTCTTACTTATAAAAAAAATCCAACCTCTGAAGTCTGACAATCTGATGGATTTCGACTTCTACTTCAGGCTTGAAAGAGCAGGGAGAGTAAAGGGATATTAGGTCACCTCCCTTAGTCAAAAAAATGACAACACAGAGGTGAAGGAACCCTGAGCTCCACCTAAAGCAGATCCTCATTGACACACAGACACATACCCAGGGATGAGAGATGTTAATGAGCAAAGCAGCAAGGCACAGAGAGCAAAAAGACAGCCTAAATGCTACCAGATGGTGGTTATTTCCAACTTCTGTCCAGCCATATCTTTAATATTTCTCTATTTCTTCAACTCGATCCTACGCACCTTCCCACATATCCGCTGGTTTACCGCAGCGTTGGCGCTGAACACTGGAGGAGAGGTTTCGGAGCTGGTGAAGGTGGGTGATGATAGCTGGGGTCAGACCGCTTACCCCAGAGCCAGGAGGAGAAGAAGAGGATGCGATTTGAGGGGCCTCTATTCTGCTCTTTTTTTCCGAGCCATGGAGAATGGGGGTGGCTGGCAGATGTTTGTACATGTGTGTGCATGCATGTGTGTGTTAGAGCTGGAAACCAGACAAAGCCACAGACAGTGATGTGTCTGTCACTGGTGCCCTGCTGCCCTGCCAAGACAGTGATGGCCTACTTACTTCATATAGAGAGAGGCACCGGAGATTGTGACACACCCATAATGGTTTTAATGTCCTTGGGCACCGGTGAACGGGGTGTGTGGGTGAAATGTGTGATCATAGAGGAATATTTGATTCTGTGTCTCATATGTTGCTATGGTTACACACTGTCCTTCACAGTTGGTATACTTCTGTGAGCAGACTTTAGGAAGTCTGGAATCTCCTCGAGGCTCATCTTATCTGTACCTTCAGGCACCCAAACTCAATGTAAGATATGGGTAAGGATGGAGTTGTCTGTCCGTACCTTGCGCTGCATATTTGTGAAAGTTTACGGATGTGGACGAGCCGCCAGAAATCATTGGGGGCAGTAGAGCCAATAGTTTCACAGAGACGACCTCTTAGGTTTACGTCGTGGAAACGATGTTTGTCGACAGCTTCTCTCCTTGTTAATATCTGTGAAGAGAATTCTCTGTCCTTCTCGGTCTCACAGACCCCTTTTTCGACCAAAGCAAAACCAAGCGCTGGTTCTGAACTGGTGTTGGATTAAGCTGGATCAAGCTGGAGTTGGTTCAACCTGGAACTCAGAACAAAAATGACTACTTTGACTCTTTGCTACGCCTGGTTTTGCATACCTACACCAGCATCCGAACATGACTGGTCCTTGAGCCACTCTTGCTTCAAAAAACTCCCAAAGAACTGGCTCCCGGCCTGGAAAAGAGTGGCACCAACACTTTGCTGGTCTAGAACAAAGAACCACTTAGGTGAGGAGATAGAGTTATCGTGACCGAGGATCAATTAAAACCATTCGTGACCCCCACTTTAAAAGAAACCAGAGGTAGCGTAGCGTGTTCTGTCTAAACCACAGGATCAACAGTGGTCCGAGGACCAGCCATGTTGGGATGCTAATATAGGCCTACAAAGCCAGGAGCAACACTTGTAAAGAGTCAGTGTAGTTCACCATAGTTGTGCTTAGCAATGCTAGTGATATTCAGTTATATTCATTTTTGGATCCAAGGGGGCCAAAATGAACCTTTAGTAACAATCCGCTTTGAGACAACATTGACCAAGAGGTACACACATATGGTCTGCTGCCCGCTTTATGACATACGACATACTGCATAAAGCCAAGTTAATGTATTGTTACTTTAAGCATTTGGTGAGGCTGTGTCCATGTGTACATCTGTCCTCTATGGACAGATCTGTGTTCGACTTAGACTCATACATTTACGTAAGAGTAACTGAGGCAGTTTATTCGTCTCTTCGTCGGGATGAAGACTGACACTAAGTAAAAGTTTTCCACATCAGGGGACAAGGAGTGTTCTTTGTCACACAAGAACAAAAACACAGGGGCCTCGTTGGGCTGGTAGGGGTCAAAATTTGGAAATTGATTTTTTTTTTGAAAGCACAAAGAAAAGCATAACCTGTCGAGGGGTTTGGGGGCCTGCGATGGTTTTGTGTTATTTTGGAGACCTGGGGGTGAGGGACCAAGGACACTGCCAGATGAAGAGGGAATGGAGTTTGTCTTGGCCGGAGAAAAAACACAAGCAATTTAGTGAGGGCTGGAAGTGGGCTTTAACATCTTGGTGGGGCTTAAACGTGATGTGTTATTGAGTTTCAAGGTCTTGACGCTTGTGGGAAATTTGTTAGGATGGAAATGCAATTAAGTGCGTAACTAATGGCAGTTTGGGGAGAAACAAGATAGTGTGTGAAGTGTGCTGGGCAGGTTGTGTGTGTGGCGCGGTGCGGTGTGTGTGTTAACACATGTGTCAAGAGTGTTTAAGTATAAATGAGCGAGTGTGTATGTGCGCCTGTATGCAGCTCTGAAAAGTGAGGTAAGGCAGAACCATCAGAGCATTTGTCAGCGTGTTTCTGGCTAACCTTACTCTGCCCTTAAAACCACTGGCTCAGGCCAGTGGCTATGTGGGTTTCAATATGGAGCTCCAGAACCTGCGGCAGAAACAGTTTAACCTAAATCAATCTCCTGATTCTCAACAGATTTCATAGATAACCAGGACTAAATATGAGAATGTGAATAAAATGGTTCTGCTGGCTCAGAGAGAATGAAAAAGTATCAATAACAGTTTTAATAATTGTTTGAAAGAGTGTTGCCCTCCATCTGGCTGCTGACTTCGAGCTCCTGACCTATGGACTGGCAGCCTCAGCCATTGCTGTGGTTTTATCAGTGATAGATCGAGAACGAGGAGGACGTAACTATAACCGTACAATAATGCCAGAGACATGCATGTGGCCAACTCCTTCAGAATTATCTGTTTAATTGCAGGAAGTAGGAGGCAACCATAGACATACATACAGGCTCCATGGTGGAAATGATCTCACCGTCTGGCTGAGGCTCTGTGGTGTTTCATTGACATTGATATGCATTCCAGCGAATAAGCATCTTACTCCTGTCTTCTCCGCTTTCTTGTGTTTCTTTTCTCTCTTTAGCGGTCAGCCATAATCGGCATTTTCGGCTCTGGGAGGAGGGTGCTCCAGCCAGTGCAGGCGTGCAGAGCTTCGCTGAAGTCGGGGTGACGGTGGAACTGATGAAGGCGGCCAAGGAGGCCAGGAAGAGACGCACAGTCGGCGCCATGTACCGAACGGCCGGCATCCCTAACGGCATCGGGCACAGCTCCACTGAGTTGCTCATGCAGCCCCGGAGCTCACTGGTAGGCACGAATAAAACTTAAGTAGAAGCAATAGTCATTCACAAGAGCACACAGACATGCTCAGACACAGTAAGTCACACACACCGTCTGTTCGACTGAATCTGTGCAGTCATCTGGTGACCCGGGCCGCCACATAACGTCGGCCATCCGCTCTGACCAAACACTTCACCACTTCTTTCCACTATCCAATCACACTATGTTTAGCCCGAGTGCTGAAGCCCTGCAGCCACAAACGCCCACATCCATCCTGCGCGGTCTGCACTATGTCTGCCGCCTGTCCCACTGAACTCTGTGAGCTCAGGATGAAGTTCAGTACAAGGGGTAGCATGGCTATTTAGGAAACACATTTTGTTCACTCTCTTGCCAAGATTTAAATGAGAAGACCGTTACCACTGTCATGTCTGCGCGGTTAATATGAAGCTGCAGCAAGCAGCCTGTTGGGTTAGCAGCCTGTTGGGTTAGCAGCCTGTTGGGTTAGCTCCGGCTCCGTCCGACAGTAACCACACTGGCCTGCCAGCACCTCTTAGTCCCACTAATGAACACATAATATTGTTTGTTAAATATGTAGAAAAAAAAAAAAAGTGAAAATGACATCATGTCATATTATAGGGGCTTATGTGCTGGACTATCTCTTGAAATCTTGTTGTCATCCCCCTGACAGCAACTGCATCTAGAGCGGTGAAAAACATCAATAAATCTTTATCATTACATGAGACTATAGATCGTCTGGGATTTGGACATCATTGGCCTAGTCTGTTTAGTAGAAAGCGTCGCCGATGCTGGAATTGGTAGCTTTCCCTTTTCCTTCACAGCCGGTATACGAACCAGGACAGAAGGAGTCATACAATTTTGTGTCCAGATTAGATTAAGTGGGCAGGGATACCAGAAAAATCTTTTCTCTTTTACTGAATGATTCTATAACTGAGCCACAGCCGGCTTATTACTGTGATGATAACTGTTCAAATACAGGGCTATTTAACACTCATTTTAATAACAAATCAGCTTTAACGGTTAAAGAAAAGAACAGGTTCAAATCTTAATGCTATATTCTCACATGCTCATATGCACACAGAAAGTTACTGATTGCTGTGATCATTCTTCCTTACCATACCAGCCAGGTGAACCCTTCCTCTTTGTGCTATTATCCTTTGGGATCTATCCGTATTTGGCACTAAAACAAGTTAACCCTGGAAGACACCCTTTTGATCTGGTAAACTCTGGCTGCTGAAGATGCGTACTGCCCCACTTTTGAGGTAAAAAAAGAAAAAGAAGAAAGAAAGGCTGATAAATGTGGACCAGAAGCTAAATCTCCATCTAGGGTACATCTTTGCTCATCACTGGACTACAGGTTATCACTGTTGTTGAATAATAAGTGAGTCTGGAAGCTGAGGGTTGTGGTCGCTTAGTTTTTTCTTCTGAGACTGGGGCTAAATTTGGGCCTGGGGCTTAATCAAAGGTAAAGGATTCAGGGTAGGAATGAGGTACGGCACTGTGGAAAAATGTGTCATACGACTGAAACAGTTACACCTTGAAATAAAGCATTCCTTTATGTGTAAAGCATATGTAGCTGATGAGTGAGAGAGGAAGAGGTGAAGAGGAAGGGCAGAGATTTTACTGGCGTTTTTTTAGGAATAGGTGTGTGCCTGCCTGAGACTGGTGACCTACATTTGTTTATTGGTTATTCCATTGCCTGAACCCGAGGGCCCTTATAAATCATAAACAACCCTGTCAAAGGGCATCTTTGGTAAGTACTTGTCATAGACAGCAGATTAACAGCTCGTCATCTAGGTACAAGATGTCTGTGGCGGCTTTTAAACCGGCCTGTCTGTTTTTAGAACAGTATGACTCGTGTGATTGTGTCCAACATGACCAAGACAGACAGAATGACGTGAATCTACTGACAGCCTAATCTCATAGTCGTGCATTTCTCTCTCTCTCTTTCTCGCACACTTGTATACAAATCCCATCGCTTTTATCCTCCCCCACAAATCAAAAAGAATCATACGCAATGCCCCAAAAATCCCAAACACATATGATTTCCATCTCCGTATTCATGAGCCGACTGTTTTTGCTGTTCAGGATCCAAACAGACGGATAAATCCAAATAAGCACAATTCAGGATGTGAGTGGCCTTGCTCGTAAAGATTCAGTATTTTCTAAGATCAGTGGCACTACAGAAAGTAGGATTCCTGGGCATTAAGGTGTGTAAGTTCCACGTTTTCTAGGACAGCTCGTTTTCTCTGGGGCTCTACGGAAGATTTTGCTGTGATGGAGAAAACATTTAGAGGGATAACGGGAGCTTTGAGCAATTGTCTGTGCTCTAGATATACTTCCTGGCCAGCATATTGCGAACCAGCACTGACTGATCAAGCCAGTGATAAGGGAGGCATACCCCTGCGTAGACGTCCTTAATGACTGAGGCAGCAGGATGGGGATTCTTGGAAAAAAAAACGCTGTTTGAGAGGAGGCTAAAAAGGACAAGAGGAGGGATAAAAGTAAGGAAGGAATGAAGGACGGGGTCAGAGGAGGTTTCTAAAAAGTGACAGACCTGCTTCTGATTGAGTTTCTCTGTGTCTCACCATGTGTCACAGTCAAGAAAAGTCAAGATAGGGGGCAGGTAGTGTCAGCTGGGGTCTGCCTGGTGCACTGGTTAGATGTCCATTCCAGCGCTTCTCCATCCAAAAGCCATGCGAGCCTTAGTGGCTTTACTGTGGTCCTCGAGTATCAGGCCACAAGTGCGGAGGCGTTTTCAAATGCGCTGTTTTCTGGGCGTCTGCCACCTCAGCGTGTGCTGACCCCATGCAGGCCACTTCCTGTATGAGGTCACCAGCTCTGAGGAAACATCCATCACACAGGAGACAGTCTAACCCTGCACAGGAAACTGAGTGGGTGCATGCATGCACACATGCATTCCCTAGTTAATGCATTTATAAATTACCAAGTTTATAAATCCTGACATCAACAGTGCTTGTGTGTAACTTCATATCTCTCCATCAGTCCTTTAACTTATTCGACACACAGCGTATTTAGACAGACAACAGTACTTTGGAGGGGTAATCAACTTTCTTAAGACCAGCTGATTGTTTTTTTTCCTGTTCCTCCCCAAAGTTGTTCAGCTATTCATCCAAAGTGCCACAGTTCAAGTTTTGATTACAGCCAAAAAATAATCACAGCTGTGCTCAGATAATCATTCAAGCCTGGTGAGTCCAGCAGGGCTCTAACTTTTGCCTTCGTGCATTTCATTGCATTTTCTTTGTAGTTGCATTCACAGAAAGCCCCATCATCTCATCAACATGCACACAGCAAATACAAAACAATTGTATTAGCAAAAAAACAAAATTACAGACATCAACCAACCAACCAAACAAAGTCTTTTATCTCTGCTGATCAGAGCCTTGTTAGTCTTCTAGCCATAAACCAAAGTTTTAGACAAATATTTTGACCTGAGGATGGTGAATGGTAAAAAGTTAAGGGGTCACAGAGTTGCTACAATTCATTTGAATTAGTCAGAACCAACTGTATTCTCTCTCCATTTTCTGACCCACAGTTGTCCCTGCTGGTGAAAATGATCCCCAGCCCTGACTGGTTCATCGGTGTGGACAGCCTGAACCTTTGCGAGGGCAGGCAGTGGAAACAGGAAGTGACCATTGACCTCCAGCCTTATGATGCTGGGACAGACAGTGGATTCACTTTCTCCTCTCCCAACTTCCCCACCAGCCCACCTGAAAACATCACAAAGGTGAACTATAATGTCCCCAAGTACAAAAAACAATTTCTTTGCACATTTACTCATTACTTTAGTCATTTTTTGTGGTTATTCCAAAGACAAAGCAAGGTGGATGGCCCTTGTCTTCTTAAAATAGGTTTGCAGCATGGCTCATTTGGGGCATCATTCCTAGCTGTCTTCACTGCAATGATTACTTGGCGGCATTCGTGCCTGACCTGAAATGATTAGAGTAAAAAAAAGGGCCTCACTTACGTAATACACCATCTATCCTTTCCCAGCATATGTTTTAAAGTGGGCTATTGTGCTCTTGAACTTGAATCTGCTGTCTCTCTCTCGATGAATTATGCCTCACTGCTCTTTGCCGACTTCAGATCACATCTCAGATGCCAAACCATCCAGCCAACTCCTTCTACTATCCACGCTTAAAGGAGCTCCCACCCATCGCCAGCATAAAGATCACTCGACAGATCAGATCACCTGGCCATCAGGCCCCAATGTCCAATCATATCCTCCCGAACTCTATCAGCCCCCAGCGTTTCTCAGGTAAGACGGCAGCATCACATGGGCCTCAAACATTTTACCCGCAAAGGGTCAAAATGAGTGATTCAATTGAATTAATTTGTATCACATGAAGGTAGATGTGCGAAGAGATTGCCCTCGTTTCTGCAGATTCTGTTTTTCTTTACTTTCACATACTGTATAATTCTGACAACTCTTTTCCCTCTATTCAGCGACACCACTGGACTGTGAAGTGTCTCTCTGGTCATCCTGGGGTTTGTGTCTAGGTCCGTGCTCCAGAGGTGGTGTCCGCCACCGCACACGTTACATCCTCTTGCGGCCTGCAAATGCTGGCGTCCCGTGCCCTGAGCTCGAGGAACAGACGGAATGTGTGCCACACAGCTGTATGAGAGTCCAGTAACCCGCAAGGAGAACACAAACACAGATACTAGGTTTGGCGACAACTGCCAAACTGGCATATGACGATTTCCATAGTGAAACATCATGAGGACCGATGACATTGTTGTTTGGGGGTGGGGGTGGGGTGAGGGGGTAGTAACATGTGTTTCTTAATTTGAGGCGGTGTGTCCCCTCAGTGTTGCCGTAAAGCAACAGTCACAGCTGTTTTCCACTGCCGCTCTGACGGCACCATCCAACTGTCTCACCAAGCAGAAGAAACTGTCTTCAGTCATCCCGCAACATACATACATAGTGTCTGTAATGTAACTGTGCTCAGCCTCAGAAACTTAAAACAAAGTTAGCTGGCTAGCTTTACAGAGGAGGCTAAGCAAATGTGAATAACAACTGCACGGTTGAAAGAAACACACTAACAGCGGTCCGAAGACAAGCACCACCGCCGCCACAAATGAGTGTCTTGGGTTTGCCTCAATGAGCTGGTTTAATCTGACAATAACAAACAGGGCATGGAGATGTAATGTTAGCAAACTGGACAGCAACAAACTTCTTTTCACTTTCTCACCCACATATCACAAACTGCCACATTACGGCTACTCTGAGGGGACACACAACTTCATGGTGTTCTCTGGTGGGACGCCTTTTAAAATAACAATGGATACGATGGTTGGGGTCAGCAGCTGAAGTCAGCCATCAGTGGTGGACGATGGCATTGTTCACCAGCCCACCCCTAACAGATACTGCCAGTATTCAAACACTGGGACTTTCATGTTATTACTGCTGGACTGAAAAATGTTGCTGCATCTCGAGCGCTTCCTTGATAATGCAAAGGATTTGTGTGTTTGTGGCAATTTAAGACTTGCTGGAATACCTGTGCAGCCTGCTTTTACAAGAGTGTGCATTCCTCTGGGTGTATTTTAGTAAAAATAAAGGGAAAATAATGTCTGATTGTAGCAGGGTGTTGGACAGTTTGAGATCACACTTTGAATGTGATCAGATACAATGTGACTTTTATAAATTGTCATCGATGAAGAATAGAAACTGTCCCTGATAACACCTGTATGAGACTTGATGATAGTGGCCGACCAGAATAACAAATCTTTAACACACTCTCTATGCACACACACATTCTGCACACAAAAGTCCTTGCACATACTGCATACTTTTACAGGCATGGAGGCATTAGTTTACATAGGTAACCTATACATGCTTGGCACATGTGGCTCTTTCAAAATAACCTCACACCCTGATTTATAAATATCACCTTTCACAAGAAACACATAATAGCTGACTTGAGGCCCGGAGTTGGCCTGAAGGGGCTGGCCTATTTTATAATGAGATGCAGGTTTTTACAGAAATGAAAATATTTGTATTATTATCATCTCTTTTGATATTTTAATGCTGAGATTTTGTATATAGTGTATGATGTACCTTATCTTGTATAACTCATGAATAAATTTGGATGTGTGTTTTTCAAATAGAAAATGTCTATGTTACTCTGATCAGCTGCACAGCGTTGCATTTGGAAAGTGTTAGTATGTAAAAGCATTGTCTGTATCTAGAGCTCTTGAGAGACCAAACAACATTCTTGATTTGCACGGTTCCAGTTATACATGATGAAGTCAACTTATCCGTGTATGCCAGAGCATAATTTCACCAGTATTGACACGGTTGTATTTGTGTCCAAAGGACTCGCGGACCAAATGCAAAAATACACAGCTGTAAATATCACAGTATGAAAAGGTTATGATGCTTTATATCCACCAGAATAGAAGTCACACTTCTCACATATTTATAGGTTAAAGTTAGATGATTCCACTCATTCCATCTCTCTATTCTAAACTTTGATCGCTCATTGCTTTATAGCTCCCAGGCTACTTTCTTTGTGGTATTTAGATCAATGTAAATATCAACTTTTTTTTTTTTTTTTTACAGATAGGAATCACAAATATTAATTTCGAACATCCACAGACTCACCGACCCACCTCATCACTGCAATGAAGAGTTAGTGGCAGTGTAGCACCTTCTAGTGGGCACAATCACAAACAACAGTGCCACAATTAGTTGCAATTATTAGAGAGAATAACATGAATAATGAAAGAAATTAAAATATGACTTACATTTGCAAGCACTAAACTTAACATAACCAGGAACCTAAGGCGCTCAACTAATGATGAAAATGCGCAATCAGCCTTTAGTCACAATCTGCCCCATTCAAGAGGTCAATGTGAGAAACTCCTTAGTTCAAATTGACATGACTTGAGTAAAATGAAAAAAACAGTGAGCCATAAAAAGTTTCTTTACGGTTGTTGTGTTTTGTACAACTGCAGGTGTCATTTAATTTGCCCTGTTTAGGTATGTTTAACATATGATGTGCAGTGCTATTTATCATCATCATCATCATCATCATCATAAAAATCTGTAGAAATGTCCAGGCTGATGTTGGAAATATGTTCACCAAAGCATTTTGAGCATGGCCACCACAAATGTCACAATCTCATACCTGAAAACCCAGCAAACAAAATTTCACCATTATTAGTGTGCATGCCCTATAGATTGGTGCAAGTGGGTGTGGCCAATCACTTATTGGCTGAAAAGAGCAGCCACGTGGTGGCGCTATAATTAACACCCAAAAATACACTTTTGAAAAGGCCACGCCCCAAACAGAGTATGCACTCTTGGACCCTAAAGCACTGCCATGATGGATCTGGTGCTACTTAGCAAAAACTGAAAAACAGTCAAAGTTGATTCAGTCAAGACCAAATTGGGTGTTCAGCAAAACATGGCTGCTATCAATTGAAATATCCTTTCAAAAGGCAGGGTTTAGAATAGATTGGCCTAAACACAGTAACCACTGGTCTAATCCTCATAAAACTCTAGATATACTGTATCTTCAGAATGAGGTTTGGAATAGGTTTACAAAAACATCCTGAGCTACAAACATACGGGGTGCCACAAATATCAGATATTTGCACCTCAAAACCTGGTGGACAGAACTTCATCTATTAAACATTGAACTTCTTGAATGAAAAAACAAAACAAAGCAAAATTAAAAAAACCTGAACCTGCCTAACAGCCACATGTGACTATATTTATTAGAATCAGTAATGCAAATTATTCTTTAACCACAGGGTGACACAACCATTTTTTCAAAAAAAGAACTTTTATTTTTTGTACATTTTTAAAGATCTGGCATAAGACACCGGGTTACCAACACAGATTTCTCCAGGAGGTGAGCCCTCTGTATTGTGGGGCATCTCATCTCATGATCAATTTATCTGATGGATGATGGCCTAAACAAAAAACTTTATAAATCAAATACATGAAATTTGAAAAATATGACCTTACTGCAGATAAAAACAGTATAGGAGTATATTGGAGGAAATGAGAAATTGCAGCATGGAAATTAAAAATGCAAATTTCAAAACTGTAACATCCAATTTTAGGAATAATTATTAAAATGTTGGTTATGTTATGTAAAAAATAAATTACTATTGTGATTTTTTTTTTTTTTTAACCACTAAACACCAGTTTTGGTATTGCTTCAAATACCGTTAAGCTGCTGGTTCCTCTTTAATGGAAATAATGTATTAAAGAATAGATTTAACTTTTTTACGTCTTTATTTTAGGGCGAGGTTGTCCAGCTCTGCTTCAACACTGCGGAAACCCTGTCAACTCCAGTGTAGTAGGCACTAACCTGATTCCCGGGCGTGTCGCTAGAGGCCGCTGTTGGCACACTCTCGCCTGGTGTCTCCGCAGTGCTGCCTGTCTACGAGGAGTGCGTTTGATTGTTGCAGGACTCAATGGCGGACAGAGCAGGATAGTCGCGTTAGCATCGAGGACAATAACATCTCGACTGTGTTGAATTCCTGGCGTGACTCGGTCCGCTGCTGCGTGCCCCCGAGTGCATCGGGCTGAAGCGGTCTCTCTTGTGCACCAACATCCAGAACGAAGTCGCTTCCAGCTTTCCTCTGCTTGTTCTCTCCATTCTTGAGTTCCCATCCCAAGCGGAGAAGTTAACGTACACTGTTCATGGTGGCTCACTGAAGGCAGCTAGCTTGCGAGCAAACCATGGGGGACTCTCTCGAATTGATAGGGAAGCGTCTGCTTTTGCTCCTCGACGACGGCAGGTCCGCGAATGGTTCCGAGCCGGAGAAGGCTGCCTGGGCCCGTGACTGGCTCCGGGGGACGGTGCAGGCAGTGAGCGTTATCGGCCTGGCCGCGCCGGAGGTTAGCGGAGGAGAGGCGACAACAACATCCACCGCTGCAGGGCTGACGGTCAGTGTTTACATACAAGACCTACTGCATAGCTTAATACACACCATTTGATTAACAAAACACGTGTCGGTTTTAATATCTGCGTTTTCAGCTCACCGAACTCGTTTCTAACCGTCAACAATGCTGCATTTGTTGGCAGTTAACCGTTAGCCCATTTACCTACATATTAGCAAGCTAACGTAACAAGTCGCTGGCAGTGAGGCGAAGCTAAACTCGAGGCCGGGGATTTTCTGGCCTTTGCTTTGTTCGCTTTTTTTTTTTAGCTTTTGAACGAGTGACATTCAGTTCCAGCGATGTTTATCGTAAGCACGCCGCCGCAAAGTACAGGAGTGTCAAAGCTAATTAAACGACCACGATACCGTCGCTGAAACGAATCGCTGACAGATGCAGTGGACATACAGCGTTAGCTTGTCAGCTGCCATCGTTAGCTACCGTGAGTCTAGTTAAAGGCCTCACAAGTTCATATGAGGGTGAACTAGGAATTCCTTCCACTTCACTGTGGAGTTCAAACTATAATGTTCGGACCAACATTCAAGTTTGTAAATGTAATAAACTCTACGAACTGAAGGATGTCAGTCTTCCCGAGCTACGTTTAGTCTAATCTGTGCAGGGCTGCTAAATCTTAGGGACCCCTTTAAGTGAGATTTGTAAAGAATTTCGGGGGGTGGTGGTGGTGGTGGGTGACCTACATAATGGCAAACGCTTCGTAGCCAAAATCCAGTTTTTAGAGCAGTTAGCAGTTGTCCAGTTCAAAAAATATTTATTGAGATACACAAATTGCTTTAAAAGCATTTTAGGTATTCAAAGGTACAAGTTATGAAAATGTTGATTTCCTTGATTAAACTAGTTGAAAACTATGTGGAGTGAGGATTAATGGGATTTCAGAATCAGAATTCCTTTATTGTCCAGCAAACTTTGCCACAGCAGCCAAAGGACAGTAATAAACAATAATAGTAATAGTAAAAAATAAACGATATAAGAAAAACGAAAGAAATAGAGCAGGTTTATTTATACATATTAACATAGTATTGTGCATATGTTTGTACACTTCGACTATTGTATGATTATGAACCAAATAAATACAAACACAAATGGGCTGAAGGCAACTTAACCATTTTATTCAACCCCCCTCTTTCTATGTTTTGCTATCAGTCTAACACAGTACAATATTTTGTTTCATGCATCAGGTTTTCTGGGTGGGTCTTTCCTTCTTACAGAAACCATCATTAAGTACAGTATGTAGCAAACCATAGTAATTGAATACAGTCATATCCCAGCAGCTCCAGTCCTAACTGGTCTTAGTAATGAAAATCCAGAGTCCTCCTTATCTGAGATCGAGACTAGGCAGAGACATTCAAAAAGTTATGTCGAGTACTACAACACTAGGATTTTTAAATGAAAATAATGAGTGACTGTTCTCTGGGCTGGCTTTTGGGTTTCTTACCACTATCACTAAATGATTACAGTTTTCCTTTTTCTATAAAATGAGAGTGTGCATACATAAATCTTTTTAATAGAACAGGTCTGGGTCTCTCTTCTGAGGTGTGCATATACCTAAAGGGATATTCACTGATAGATGTGATCCATCAATGATAAAAACAAAATGGGACTGTTGCTTCAATGTCTTTATTTCCAGTGGCAGAATGTATTATCTTCTGCCCTACCATTATTTCTGTATCTTGTATCAAGATATTTAATCCAACCGTGTTGAGGATTTTTATGGTCTAGTGCAGTGCTGATTGATTGGCCTCCTGTATTGATGCTTGCAGCTTTCTCATGAACCACGTGTCTAAACAACTTCACAAGTAACACGGCGCAAAAATTATGACAATCAACTGGCTGCTGTCGTTGCTAACAGCTAGAAATTTTTGAACCCGGGAAGTTTCGGGGGGTATGGCAGATTCTGTGACAAAAGTGTTGATTCCCAAAGTTACCACTGTGATATTTGAAGTGTTTGGGTTTTATGAATAAAAATTGGTAACCCTGCAAGACTTACGACAGCATGACATCTGTGGTCTCTCAGGTCACTCTTTCTTTTTTTTTAGTTGGGAGTTTAGATTCAGTGGTCTGTGAACATTTATGGAGGAAGGTTTAACATTACTTTTTAAAGAGCTTATGTATCCGTACAGTATTGTGACTTAAGGTGTCATCTGGACTTTTACTAGTAAGTTTCACCACAGGGTTCACCACATTACTTGGGATATATTACCCAACCTTAGTTTAAAAGCTGTGTAACCACTTTATGAAGTCCTTCAATTGTCTTCTCGGTTATTTCTTACAATTGTACCAGCCAGACACCAGTGACAAATGACTAGATAAACATAACAGTTTACTATTGTGTGACTGTCACACTTTACAACACCTGTTTGGTGTACTGTACAGTGACACTGACTTGAGTTCAGAGGGATTTGCTTTCACTCCTTCATGTTCAATGGTGAAATGTAAACACAGTTTGAATTGAAAATTTCATATGACTCGCTCTTTAACAACTATTTTCATTTTTCTATAGAAGTCTGTGCTGCCTTAGAGATAGCAGTGATTGGCTGTGTGAGTTGTTTTGACCAGAGATGAGAATTTTGAAACTCACCGGTCACTTCAACTGACATCTGACATCAAAAACACTGGCCGCTAAGACTGGGGCCTTGAGTTGTAGCTGCTTGGACACCGCTGATGTTGTCTAGCTTTTATTTTTTGAGATAACTGTTTCTGAGAGTCCTGCTGCCAGCCCAATACAAAGAAAAGTGGTGGTCAGAGCTATAAAAAGAGACATAAAAATCAACATCTGTGTGTCTTAATACAAACAGTGGCCCCCTTACTCTTCATAAACCCTAGACCTTGTTGTGAACAGTTTTCATTGTATACAATATTGTATAGTCTACTCAAGAAATTATCTCTATTCGAACGATTCACTTGGAGGTCTGTGTCTTATACAGAATAGGCCCCCTGTTTGTGGAAACTGTATGATATAGCTGTTTAGAATTTGAAATATAAACTGTCAGTGCTGTGAGCACTACACACTTTATTTTCAAACTTGCATTGTGGACAAGACAGAAAACGCAGATATCTGAAAAAACCTCACCAGATAAAATCTGCTGGGCTGGAGATAAGTTTGAAAATATGTTGTTTTGAAATTTGAGTGAACCAACCTTTCAAGGTGTTGACTCCAGAGCTGATGGAATCATCTTGTACAATGGAAAGGATCATCTCACTTGGCATTACATCTTCTGTGTAAATGTGCCACCTCAATGCCCGCTGAGCTTTTTATGTATTTATTTATTTATTTTCATTGCACTTTCTTGCTTTGGACAGTTAAGTTTCAGCTTCTGGTTAATATTTCTCCCTCACTTACTTATTATTTTCATTTCCCATTCTTACCTAGTTAGTTACTTAAATTGTGTTAATGACACTCCATGAATGTCCCTCCAAGTTTAACAAGTCTGATTTGACTAGAAGGGTCGAATGGGGGAGTCAGACTGATAACAGCATGGTCGGGTTCTCACAGCTTGCTCTGTTAAATTCAGCAGCATATGAGAAATGCTTAGCTGTGTCTGAATGGTTTTACTTCTCAAATTCTAACAAAGTAATAAACCTTCACTATCGACTTTATGACTGTGTCATGTTGTCTTAAGCAGGTGTGTGGTAAAAGTCCATGGGCCTAATCTCTTAGAGCATGAATAGAGGGAGCCCATCTGTTGTCAAAGTTACTTAATGCCATTGTTCTATTGGATCATCCGTTGTGCATCAGTGCATACCAGTTGTACCCTGTTATTTTGACGCAGAGGAGATGATGCAGAACTTGCATACCGTTGAACAAATCACTTAAAGGGGAACTTTGCTGATTTTCAACCAGCTTTGTGTCACTACAGTGTTGCTGGTTCATGCAAATGAACACTGGTAAACATCTCTCCACTTTGCACCCAGAGACCCCCACTCTCTGACTGTAAGGACTGCAGTCTACAGGTCATGCAGCAAGAAATTCAAGCTCTTAACGTCTATACATAGTTATTAACTAGGTATTAATACAATACAGTGTTAAAGGTACAGCGAGACATTGCAATATGACCCAGGCAGTCCAGTTTTTAATGGGTTTAAAGACTTACTGGGCACCAAAACACTGCATAATGGTTGGCAATACTAGACAGGATTTCACAACTATGCAGACTTACCATGGTGACAGCTATTGTATCTTTAATTGTGACAGTGGTGAGGTTAATGGTAAATGGAAATACAGTGCTCACGTTACAAACTATGTTCGATACCAACATCCAAACGGATATTTTGTAAGGCTTTTTCTTCCATTTTAAGCAAATGAATCATCTTTTTTTCCTCTTTAAATCAAGGCAGCAGGATAACTAGTGATTGGCAGGCAGACCTCATGAGTTTAGACAGATTTTGACACTAGTTCCACATAAAATGAAGTGTGTTTTTGAGTTCTTGCTTTAACTGAACAGTGTAGTGCTTAAATGTGCATAAGACAAAATTGTGTCTGATCATGTTCTACCAGCAACACATGCAAACTTGCTGTATGCAGACAGAACATTCCATACTATTAAAAAGGATACAGCATGAAACGTTTACAAACAAAGTGATGATGTAAACCACACAGACTGGAAATGTTCATTTTTGAGTATTCTCATTTTAATCAGGACTGAATCACAGTAATTTAACTGATTGAGTGTATAATGAGCTCTTGTCCATTGAAGAGGCCCCGGCAGATGGTATCCCGCCAGTCCACTTGTAACAGTCTTTTAGTCTCATTTTTTTATGTGTTAGGTTACCAGAACATTTTATTTCACACATATTTTCACCTCAAACGGATTTTTTTAAATGAAAAAACCTGTTGTAGTTGCACAAAATTCAGAGCTGATGAATGCTGGTCAGCTCCTGAGGTAGCAGTCTAGTGCTGATAGCATAGCCGTATTATATTAACCATTTGATGTCAATCCGATGTTTATGCTGTGACTCTCTCTCTTTTTCTAACTTCAGGTATTTGTGGAGTTTGAGAATGCTTCGCAGCGGTGCTCTTGGGTTCAGGTGTATGATGAGGGGGTGAAAGCTGTGTTGGTGGAAGACTCCATTGTTTGGGCCAATCGGGGTGATGGCACTGGGCCTACTGGAGCCCCAGCATCGGCCACAGCCTGGCCTGCACTGGTAAGTGCCCAGTTACACAGTGGGAAGCAAGGTAGTCCATATCATGCCTAAATGTCAAGCCTTGAAATTACCCGTTAAAGTGGAGAATCAGCATCAGTAGAAGGTCAACCACTACTGCCAAATAGGGTTAAACCTATGGCAGCTATGGTTGTATTTGATTCAGCTTTGAGATTGATTATTATTCTCATGTTTGGACACTGAACATTGTTAAGTCAGTAACAAGCCCGTTTCATTTCAACATTTCATTACACAGTTTATATGTATTATTTTTATATTCTGTACACTTAGTGTTTTTCATTTCTCACAACATTTAACACATTTTTGAGAAGATAGCTTCTCCTGTGTGTGTATTTTTCTGTTTTCAGTAGGTCTCTTAGAATCATTTAGAAATAAAAAATGCACTTTTCCCATACTAGTGTCAAACCCTAGACGAGACCCTGATATGGGCTACAGATACCTTTCACTGCCCAGGCCCACCCTCCACACCCAGGCTGGGCTCATATAACCTGTTACCCCAGTTGAACTCCGGTTACGCTTGCAGCTTGAATATTTGTTTCTGTCTTGTTTGTGCTCCACACCAATGACCATTGTATAAGGTCATGTGATTATATGAGCCAAAACAAGAGAATCCAATGTGACTCACTTTATAATGACTACAAAGTTCAAGGCACAAAGACCTGTGATGTGTAACCATGAATGTATTATTTAGATCTGCATACAGTTGCGCTGCATACAGTTGCTCAGCCTCGCTTCCAGTTTTGCCAAGTGTCCATAAATTCACCTGCAACCCAAAAGCATTTTCCCCATACATCACGATTATAACGGAGATGTCTGTCGAAGGACATCTCAAACTGCAAACAAGGTCAGTTATGACAGATAGTATGATTATTTCATCTAGGAAGGAATTATGCTAATAAAACTTTACTTTAGTGGAGGAAAGATGTTCAATAACATACATTGTCATCACAATGTCAAGTCCATGCAGGAATTTGCAGGTGAGGCAGGCATGAAAAGCACTCCTGAAGTTGGAAACTATTTTTGCCTATGCACCAGGAGAGCACTTCTTATTCGATTGAATAGGTGCTATGTTTGGGTCTGGCATCCTGTTCTAAAAAACAGTGATGGTGTAAACATAGCCCAGATGGCTTAAGTATCATTTAGAAAATTCAGTTCTTTTCCTGTTGCCTCTCTGCAGTAGAATTTTTAAACACAGTGTTCTCCTTTTCTTCAGGTCTTCCGCTCCCTGGTAGACAGAGTCGGATTAGGAACATTGGTTCCTGTGGAGTATTTTGGAAGCAAGAATTTTGAATTCCTGGCTGATAACAAAACTGTCCAGAGGTTTGAGGTATGTACAATTGCTTTACATTGTTTGTTATCATCATTTAGAAGTGATGAGTGCAAAAATTATGAGTTTTCAAACCAGTTACTTTGTGATAAACTATTTATCACATTCATCAGAAATTACCCAAAACATTTTATGGTTCTCTGATTTGATTAATTGTTCATTTAATCCCACTGTGCTTTTGTTTTTTGTTCTATAATTGCAAAACAAAATAATAAGCAAATGTAATAATAACAGTTAATAACAGTTTCTGTGATATGCTAGTGTGCAGTTTCACACGTTTCTGTTTGACATCCATGCTGCACTAGTATCACAATTCAAGGACAGTGTGGTTTGTGTCCTTGTGCAGGTTGATAAAGACTTAAGACACCCTCTGCTGTTGGAGCAGCCCTCCCTGCAGGCTGCCATCTCCAGCTGGCACACTGACTTTGAACTGCAGGAGATCTTCAGGAAGGGTAGGACTCAACCTTCACCAGGTTTTATGATGTTTTTACTACCCCTCTGTGTTTATAGTAGTAGTATAGATGTTTTATTTAGGGCACCTGCTCAAAATAGCAACCTTGAAGTTAATGTCCATTTGAAATTCAAAATGTAGATGAGTAGTAAAGGTATAATACCGATGCACTAAAACAGTCACTGTAAATTATTACTGAGAAAATGTTAATGAGACATAGCAAAGACACAATATGCAACAGGGGGAACACGTTTTTTTGCACTGATACTTGGCTCAGAGTTTTATAGTCAAATAGTGCTGCAGCACCATCTTAATACGTAGACACAGTTTAATGCACTATATTATTTTCGAGCCTGGTTCTTGTTGAGTTGTTGACGTGCATGAGATGAAATGAAGAGAGTGATTTTATTCCATGCTTTTATGTCCACAAACTGTTTGGGCTACACATCTTGTACAGTACTATTTACTTCTGATCTATTTTTAGAATAATTTTACAGCATCTTAATAACATACTCTATAATGCAATATCTAACCAGACATAAAACAGATACATGTGTATGAAGGGTTGTAGAGCTAATGATCTCATGCTTAAGAAAAAATGGATACAGAATGCTTTATTATTTTCTTCATCTCCTTCCATTCAGTTTTGTAAGTGTTTGTACATGGTTAAGATCTTGAAAGTTAAAGACAGGGGGCCAATACAGAGCTTCAGCACTGGACGTTATGTGAATACTGCTTTTTGAGCATTAAAGCATGTAAACACATTTTGGTTGTCACCCAAAATAAACTTATGAGTATGCAAATGAGCACATGTGCACATTTGATATAAAGATAATCTTTGGTAATCCTTTTGAAACCAAGATTTGCACTACCTGGGCAATTTTTCATACCCATATTTACTATTTATTAATAACAATAGTCTGCAACACAGTATATAATTACACTGTTCATATTGGACAATATTAATATTCTATTTCTTATCTTTTTATTATTATTTTTTTTTATTTCTTACTAGTATTGTTTATTGTAATTTTACTGTCCTTTGACTGCTGTGACACAGAAATTTCCCAGTTTGCAGGACAAATAAAGGAATTTTGATTCTGAAAAAATACCGAAATACCCCCGCCAGTTGTTATTCCTTGTTAGGATAAAGATTAGGTTTGTAAATTCAATATTTAAGCAAGTTTAACAATCTGAACAACATAAAGTAGTATTGTTTAAATACCAACTAACACCTGAGGCTGATGCATAAGGTATCACTGTGAAAATGTGGACTGTTGCTATTTGAAGCCCTGTGTTGCCATGATGCTGCTTACATTTGTTGTGATTCTGCTCAGCTATTGGTGGTGATGCTTTCACTTCTCAAACAAAACTAATATGCCATGATTATTCTATATAAGATCTAGTGCACCATCCATTCAGTATATGTGTTTCATTTAAATCTACCAGAATGTAACTCTAATGACATCTCTTCCTGCCAATGCCCACAGGTTCATACACTATTCAAGGACGAAGGGTTCGCGTGTACCAGCCAGAGTTTGAGGAGTGCTGGGCCTCAGGACTGGTCTCACAGCACGATCCTATCTCGCACATTATGGAGATTACCTTAGATAAGGTAAAAAACACTCGCTTTAGAATGGGAATTGGAATGCATATTTCATTAGATAATAGCCCCTATGCCGTTTGCATGCGGGGATCCTGCGCCAGTTCTCCGCATCCTCCTCTGTGTGAAAGTTTTAGATGTGGCGGGGGGTGAAATTTCGCTCCGGCGCTGATCTGCCTCTTAAGGTAGTATCGGGGATGTATTATTGGTGAACCAAACCAATGTGAACAGATAAGCCGGCGCTATGTAGGGGGGATGTGTCAGTTGGACGGTCTGATAACTGCACAGGTCCCTCGCTCAACTTAATAAAGAGAAATTTTCCACAAAGCAACGTTACATGACCAGACAAAAGTAACGTAGTAACTGTCTTTGGCATCAAAAATACCACAGCTGTACGCAGAGATGCGTCTTTCCTCCCACCCGTCCTACCTATTCTTCTTCACATTTCTTTTTTTTTTGGCTTTACTGATAGGACAGCTGAAGACTTAGACAGGACACAGGATGGGAGAGAGGGGGAGTTACACACAGCAAAGGGAACAAGGCCGAGAGTCAAACTTGGGTCCGCAGCAGCGAGGACAAAGCCTCTGTACATGGGATGCCTGCTCTAACAACTGAGCTAAACGGTGCACCCTTTGTCACAATTCTGCCTGAAAAACAGCGTCTGTCACCAGCAAAAAAACTTTAACTCACCGAGTGTTTGTGGTGAAAATAAATCACCGTGACCATTAGCCCTCCAGACTGAGAAGTCAATGAACTTTCCCCTGGAAAACAGCCTCCGTCCCTGCGAGTGAGACAGATGGCGATTATGTAATTATGTAATTTAGAGTGAAAAACTTAACTTCGTCACTTTCCAGGATGTTTTGTGGGTCATCATCATGACATGTACTGTCATGCCTCTTTAGGAGCCGCAGCGCTGACTTTCTGTGTGAATTACGCAGCGGTTTGTCTTTAAGGCGAAGATGCTTCGCTCTGTGTAATCACCATCGCCGGTGAATTGGTGAATCAATGCTGTGGAGATGATGAGGCTGAGTGGCAAGGGGTGTGTCAGGAGAACTGTTTAGTGTATTCCTCTGTAGTGGGCAAAGGTCAAAAGTAAATGAAAGTTGTAAAATTAAGTAAACTTAGAGGTGGATTAGAGCTACGTAATTTGCTATACTTTACATGGCGGCACAGATATGTGTTATGACCAAAAGTGGGAAAAAACCTAGATATGGTGGTTGAGTCAGTGCAGTGGGATATGTTGTGAAAAAGGGAAATTAAATGTTTTATGAAGATTAGCAACATTGCTTTGTACTAATCATAAGTATCATGCTGACCTTAGAAATCTGTTGAAATAAAATTATTCTTAAGATAATGCTTTTGTTTTGCTATATATATTCAGGTAATTTTTATCAGAGTCACTCAAAAGCCCTGTTTTTGCTGCAGGGAAAAGAAAATCAGATGGTTGATCCTCGTGTAATACATGTCATGCTGGCTGAGGAAGAGGTAAGTTTGTCATATTATAAATCTAACTATACTCTGTAATTGGTTGCACTGTTCTGTATGAATTGTTAAAGTGAAGTATTTTTAGCTCTAAAGTGGCATTTTTTATAATGTATATTAATAGAATTACCTCCTCACATATTCCCTCATTTTAGCTTGGTAAGAATGGGCGTCGTAGGAAGGACAGTGAAACAATGAAGGGTGACAGTGGACGCAGACGCAGGACTGCCTCCGAAGGTGAGGATGACTTGAACTTGAAACGTTTTAAAGGAGCAGCAGATGCGGGAGCTGACAGCCAAAACTGTGGTGATTCCAACAAATCTCCAGCGGAAGGGATGGGGATCTGGGCTGGAGACTCGGCCGAAAGAGTCAGCAGCACAACTAAAAACGGAGGCTCTTCAGAAGGAACCTTTGCTCAGGGCAGAGTGTCATCCCCCAACAACAATTCCTCACTCCAGATGGATCAATCAAATGCTACTCCTCCACGTTATCCTGCCCACGTCAAAGAAAATGGTCGCTCAATCTCAACACAAGGGGCAGCAGACTCCACCACTGCTGTAACTCACACCCCCACCCCTCCTCCCCTCAAACCAGCCCCCTCTCCCTTCTCCACCACATCTTTCCCCTCACTAGGCCAGATGCCAAGCCTGGTCCCTGGAGCTCCAGCCCCCAAGGCCTCCCCATCCCCCCAACCAGACCGAGAGGAGGCCTCCCAGTCAGCTTATTCCAAAACAGCTGCTCTTGTTTCCCCGGGGCCTGTCACCATTTCTTGGTCACATGACAGCGGCCCAAGCGTGGCACTTTCTGCCTCTGTGGGTTTTAGTCCTAAAGCCCCCACCTGGGGAAGCCAGACTGAAGTAAGTTGGTCAATATGTACTCAACATCAATACCATTATATGATCCCTTTGCAAGTGATCATAGTTTGGTTTCTGCCATTTAACTTTATCAGATCATTTTGTTTTTCAGGGATCTAAAACTGCATCAGGCTTTCGTCTGCCCCAGGCTGCGCCCACTGCCTCTGTATTTGGAGAAGTTACCTCTCAGACCAATGGAGCTCCTACCGCTACCACAACCTCCCAGGACACTCCGAGGCCCTTTGGTTTCGGCTTTGGTGGAGCAAAGACTGAGTCTCAATCCCAGCAAGACCAAAACTTGTTTTTCCAGTGCATGACCCAAAATTCTGGCTCCAGCCCGAGCCTAGCTGCTGGTCAGACCCAGTCCAAGGACACAAATTACTTCACCGCCGTGTCAGAGAGCCTGAGTAAAGAACCCCCAAGCCTTTTCAAGTCCACAGCCTCCACTGAAGGGCTGAAAAAGCCTGAGCAGCCCAAAGTGCCTGAGACCCATCCGACTGGAAATGGTGTACTCAACAAATCATCGTCGGTCTTCCAGGGCATGGGTAGCTCTGTAGGAGGAAGAAGCTCTGGTCTAAATATTGGTGCTGCCTCTGGGGCTCAAAGTACTTCTAAGAAGAGCAGTAATAATGGGACTTCTGTCGGTGGCTCAGGGCTACAATCTGGTTTTAATACTTCAGATAGCCACCAGAACCTTTTTCTGCAGGCCTCCAAAGAACCTGCTAATCCATTTTTGGCATATGGGGACAAAACCTCCCACACCTCCTTTGCTGGCCTCACTGGGGCTGAGCCACAAACCCTTGGTCCAGCCTCAGAGACAAAGCCAAACCTGTTCACCATGGCAGAACCACCTAAGGGGATTCTGTCGTCCCCTTTCCCGGCACTCTCAGCAGCCGCATCACCCAGCTCTTCATCCTCTCCAGCACCAGCCTCATCACAGAGATTACAGAGTGAAGGGACTGTGACAAAGGGGGAGCAAGAAGTTGCTGAGATGCCTTCATCCACCTCAGGCTGCCCCATGTTTGGAAGCACTGGCCCTGGTGGAATGGAGGAGGCCCCTGTGTCCTTTGAGCAAAACCAGTCCCAGAAGTTTACCCTGGAGGAAAGGGGCCAATCTTCGAAACGTGACTCTGAGTCCAGCAGCAACAGCGATCTATCAGACCTGAGTGACAATGAGGACGGCCCAGACAAAGGCCAAGTCCCAGGAGGACCACCACAGCCTCCCAAAGATGGGGCCATGTTGCAGAAATCTAAAGTCCAAGGGGCTGCTAAGAGCCGACCACGTAACAAGCCTTTCAAAGGTGGGTATTGTCCTCTCATTAAAACCCAAGAACCATTTTTGATGGCAAACTAAGCAATGAAATTAACCCTAAGCTGTCTCCCTCAGTGGGCCAGTCTGTACTAAAAGACCAGAGCAAGGTGCGTCGTCTGAAGCAGTCCGGTGAGTCCTTTCTTCAGGATGGCTCCTGCATAAATGTGGCCCCTCACCTGCACAAGTGCCGCGAGTGCCGCCTGGAGCGTTACCGTAAATATCGAACTGCGGATGAAGACAGCGATGATGATGACGACCCAAACGTGGCCTGTCGTTTCTTCCACTTCAGAAGGTAAGAATTTATATGCTTGTGCTGCTCAGTGTCTTGCATTGCATTCTGAAAGCAAATTATCAGCATAGAAGAAGCGATCATTGCCAACAATGATTTGTTACTGAATTTGTCTCTACTTTTTGCCCATTACCAGGTTGGCTTTCACTCGTAAAGGTGTACTGCGTGTGGAAGGCTTCCTCAGTCCTCAACAGAGCGATTCCATGGCCATGGGTCTGTGGCTACCTGCACCAGCTGTCCAAGAAGGCCTTGACCTCGATACATCCAAGTACATCCTGGCAAATGTGGGAGACCAGTTCTGTCAGTTGGTCATGTCTGAGAAGGAGGCCATGATGATGGTGGAGCCTCACCGTGAGTACAGGAACATCTCACTGACCTCACCTGAGCCAATGTTTTCCCCACAGTTTGTGTTTTACCTTGTCTAATATGAATTTATGCTGCATATTTTTACAAAAACATTCTACATACTGTGATTTTTATTTTTTTTTGATGGTCCTTTAGAGAAAGTGGCGTGGAAGCGTGCTGTACGAGGTGTCAGAGAAATGTGTGACGTGTGTGAGACCACCTTGTTCAATATCCACTGGGTGTGCCGCAAGTGTGGCTTTGGAGTCTGTCTGGATTGCTATCGCCTCCGTAGGAACAGGCCAAGGGAGGGTGAGTCATCACGGTGGTGGAAATCTATAATGCAAAGTTAAATGTATCATTACAGAGTTACTATTCCAATAATATTCTAATTATAAAAACATGTCAATGTGTAATGAGATCTTTTTAATGTTGAGCGCATTGATCAATACGTCCTCTCCCTCAGATGTAGATGAAGGTCCGGAGGATGAGGTTTTCGCATGGTTGAAGTGTGCCAAAGGGCAACCTCATGAGCCCCAGAACCTCATGCCTACGCAGATTATACCTGGGACAGGTAAAGTACATTATGATGGAATCCAAAATGTATCAACTCCTTCCTCACAAGTATCAAGTATAGAATAAGATAATTTATTGATACAGTAAGAGCTTTAATGATAGATTTTTTTTCTTTTAGCTCTGTACAACATAGGGGACATGGTGCACTCAGCCAGAGGAAAGTGGGGTATTAAGGCCAATTGCCCTTGTGCCAGTCGACACACCAAGCCTCTAGTGCGCCCTAGTGCCCCTAATGGGATTTCACAGGTACTGTTGTGCAGTATTATTTTTTCCTTAGTTCTGAATTTCTGTACGTTGGGAAGTGTTGAACCCGAAGGCTCTAATTTATGGTTATGTTTTCTCGGCAGTCTTCAACAAGCAGTGGCGGTGTCCTCGCGGCTGCAACGTCTGGTATTGGCCCCACTCCAAAATCAGAGGGAGAAACATCAACGATAAAAACAGAACCTACGCAAACAACAGCACCATCAGACAGTGGGGGAGGAGAAACTGTGGGCAGTACCAGTAACTCCACTAGTGGTACATCCTCCCCCTGTAACATCGGCCAGTCCTCTGCCAAGGAGCCGCGCTCTTCAGGCGAGGGCAACAGCTCTGCCCTGCACTGGCTGGCAGACTTGGCCACACAGAAAGCCAAGGATGACACCAAGGGTAAGAGGGAAAGAGCAATTGCTGAGTCACTGTAATGTTAGTGCATGAGAAAGTCCAAATAAATATTAAAGGTGAAGTTGCATCACAGCCTTCTTCTTGCCATCTTCTTCACAGAATCCGGTTCACTTCGCTCCATGATGAGTCGGGACAGTCGGCCTCCCTTTGGCCTGGACTCACTCAGTGCCCTGTCAAAGCCTTCTGCTTCCAGCCCTAAGCTATTTAACAGTCTGTTACTGGGCTCCAGCATGACCCAGTCCAAACCTGAGGGATCCAGTCTCCGAGACCTGCTCAACTCTGGACCAGGCAAACTCCCCCAGGGCCCTGGAGAGAGTGGAGTACCATTCCCCTCCGTCTTTACCTCAGCAGGCGTACGAATACAACTTTTATCAGCCCAAACAGTTCAGGGGAAAAAAAGCCAGGAAAACTATGTGTCACGTCTTTAGCTATTTAAATGAAATACTGATATAATGCTGAACACCTGATTTTGTGTTGGTGATTTCTACCAAAAGAGAAATATAAATCTTTTTTAAAACGGCAAACTGTGATTTTTCCCTAGTTAAGACTCATCAGTCTCTTAGTTTTTCTATTTTCAAACAATGCATGAAATAATGCGAGTGAGTCAGTCGGTGTATCCCAAGTTCAAAATACAGTGAGTCAGCTAAAAGAATAAACAACAAGAATAATTGAAATGGTAAAAGATTAGATTTTACAGAATTGATCACAGACTGTCATTGCCATTTATTGTAGAAGTAATGAACCGGATCTTTTATTATATTAATTTAATTAGACTTTTACTCAAAATTATGTCAGTGGAAGTACAAGTACTGACTCAGTAATCAAAATGTGTCTTTTATCTGTCAGAGTGACAAGCTGAAAAGCAGCCTCCCAAACTTCCTCGATCACATCATCGCCTCGGTTGTGGAGACCAAGAAGGCAGAAGGCCGTCGGACTGGAAACTCTGAGGGTGGTGAGCTTGGTGTCTTGGGGGGGCGCAAGGACGGCGTAATGGGCCTTAGTGTCTTGGAACCACATACCTCACACTCCTGGCTCTGTGACGGACGGCTCCTGTGTCTACAGGATCCCAGCAACAGCAACAACTGGAAGATCTTCAGAGAGTGCTGGAAGCAGGGACAAGTAAGAATCATGGTTTATATTATTAAGGTTCTCTTCTCATGGGAAACTTTAAGGCGCTGACTTTGATTTTCTTTCCAGCCTGTGTTGGTGTCAGGGATAGAGAAACGCCTGAAAAGTCATTTGTGGCAGCCTGATGCCTTCAGTAGGGAGTTTGGAGACCAGGATGTTGACCTGGTCAACTGTAGAAACTGTGCTATCATCTCTGATGTGAAGGTGCGAGACTTCTGGGACGGCTTCCAGGTCATCTCCAGTGAGTTCCTAAACTATTTCTCCTAAATGACTCTTATTTTTATTTTGGATTACTACACTGTAATTTAAGTAACTCTTTCTCTGTGGCAGACATGGCAGCTAATACTTTCTTTTTCTTTGAATGCAGAGCGATTGCAGGATGCTGAGGGCAGTCCCATGGTGTTGAAATTGAAGGATTGGCCTCCAGGTGAAGACTTCAGGGACATGATGCCCACACGGTAAGAAATAAGGCGAGAAATAAGTTACTTCTTGTGTGTCTAATGCATTTTTACTCACCAACCAAGCTGCCCACTGGAGGTCATTTACAAATGTGTATACTACTAATTATGTATAAAATAGAATTATGGAGGTTGTGGTATACTAGTTAAATATGCAATTAAGATTAATAACTATCACATGCAAAAATTAGATTCAAATGTTCACACCATTTTTAAGTCACCTGGTACGTATGGAATCTGTTGTATTAATTTATGTTATCTGACACACAACTCTTGACCCTATTTTAAATAATTGACGTTAGCATTAACTTACCCATTCTAGTGCTTTGATGATTGGTACTTCATTTTGGGACCTTCATGTGTACGCTTACTTAAAATGCTGAATAACTTTATTGACTGTGTTACTATGAGGAATTCCACATGTCATAAATGCAAAAACATTTTTGTGAACCAGTTACTTCCCTTGTTAGATACAAAATATATGCATCTGATGTTAGCTTTGGGATTTTTTTTTGGCAGGTTTGACGATCTGATGGATAACCTGCCTTTGCCCGAGTACACAAAGAGAGATGGTCGTCTAAACCTTGCTGCCCGTCTGCCCAACTTTTTTGTGCGTCCTGACCTTGGACCTAAGATGTATAATGCTTACGGTGAGAAGGATGGTCTCTTTCTTCCCCTCCCTCCATTTTTTTCAGTCTTCATCAGCTCTCTTTCACTCCCTCAATGTAATTCTTTCACTCAGGCTTAACCTCGTCTGAGGACAGGAAGGTGGGAACCACTAACCTTCATCTGGATGTTTCTGATGCCGTCAATGTCATGGTGTATGTTGGCATCCCTCAAGGAGAGGGAGACCAGGAGCAAGGTCAGTTGACTTAAACAAACAATCCCTTTGGTCTCCCTTTTTCTCTCACTATCGCTCTCACTCACATTTGAAAACCATTTCTTACATTACACTTGTCAGGTACACACGTAATTGAATTATCAGACATTATCGAAAGCACTACTCTTTTTCAAATTCACTGAGAATAATTTTACTACCTAAAAACCTGGTTTGTACAATATCACATGGACACTTTTAAGTTGTCATTTCAGGAACAGGAAATTAATCGTTCGTCCTTGATCTATGTGATCCCTCCTTAACAGTCTTTACAAATACTTTCACAGCTGTTTCCAGAACGTCATGCACTTTACTTTATCGCTTTAGATAGTAATGTTTTAGCTTTGATTGGCTTGAATGGGACCATGAAAATACCCTTCAGTGGGTCTCGCTCATTTACATTGTGATAAAATTTCTCATTCACAGAGGGAGATATGTCTGGACGCAAAGGTCTGTAGACTTTCAATTGTATCACTTCAGTAGCATGCCCTTCCTCTTGACTAACTCCCCTTCTTCACTCCCCCGTGTCCAACCCTCATCCTTCTGTTATTATCTGTAAAGTAGGGGCCAGAGCACAGGGACCCAATCGTTTAGTTTCTACTGTGGTATGTTTTCAAATTCCTATGTAAACCTTTATTAACACCTTAAATTAATAACAGGTGGCATTGAAATTCCTGTTGTTGCCTTTTTGGAGATTCTGATTTTCTTCTTTATAGATTTCAGGGTTGAATAAATATGTGTACTGTATGGCAGTCATTCAGTGCAAAAATTCCATGAATTGACAAGGAGTTCACGGAAGATTACAAATAATAAGTGCACTGGGAGTTTTTTCTTTTCCTGTTAGCTTAGGCCAGCTGTGCTCTGGTTCTTACACTGTGGGAGAAAAGTTTCCATGAAGGGCATCTAGAATTGGCTTCCCTGTTCCCTTGCTGGCTTCCTGTCACTCATTAGAGTGACACTGACACACACCCAACAGTGTGACCACAGGCACACTGTCATCATACACCAGTCCCTTTTCTTCTTACGACCAGGGGATTTTACAATCACATCTGAATAATCAGACATTTACTGACTAATCCTGGCAGCTGAACTTAAGGCTGTAAAGGAATCATGTTAGTGGCCAGATAATAATAAATTGGGTCAGTTTACACCAACATATAAGTCACCTCACTATTTTATGGTTAAATGCATGCACAGAGGGCTGACCGAGAAATAGATATTTAGATATCTATGTAGATATTTTAGACTTTGCTGCGATATCCGATCATTATGTCGTCATAAAAAGTCTCTGTAAAAGAACATACAGTAAATTCTCAAATGAGGCCAGAGGAGGGACCAGTCACATTAAAAATAGGTGTAACCTTAGACGTTAGATGTGAACTTAAAATGAAATAAAACTGAAAATGTGTTATTTAGTATTTGAAATTAATGTTACAAAAATCTGACGCATCACCCAAACAAAACTTGAATTATACCTCAGCCTGTCGTAAGCTTTTCAGCCAGATCGAAAGAGATGAGTGACAAGAAGAAGATGACTCTGTGAGGTAGCGAGAGATGCCAGGGGTGTGTTGTGTGTTTTAACTTGCTGTCAGAGAGAAGAGAGAGAGAAAGCGAGAGAGAAGAGAGAGAGAAAGAGAGAGAAAGAGAGAGAGAGCTCCTGCCACAGAAATGAATTAAGAAGTCCTTGTTTATATAATGTTACTACAGCCATCTCCAAGTAGTCTTCACAGCAGAGTTGGTTGAGACTGTGATGACTGTGAAAGCTATTAGGAAGCTACGAGTCAGGCTGAAGTCAGTTAAAATAGTGATTTGGAGCTGTGTGGTTCGAAGCAGACCAGCAACAACACTAAAAACTCAAATATGAGGATATGGTCGCCTGCCATATTGAACATTAATTGATATATGAATATATTCCATATATAGCATAGCCCTAAATGCACATGGATAGGTAGGTAGCAAAGAGGAACACTGAGCATAAAAAAACCTTTTAGCTGGTAAAAGATCGTGGTCCACAGAAGCAAACACATTTGTCAGAGATGTGTTTGTTTGTTTCACTGTGTCATCTCTCTGATAACTCTGAATAACCTATTACTAAAATGAGAAGTATATTTTTCCAGTGGTAGTGATAGCTGCTCTGTACGATCAACCTCAGGCTGTGGATGTGAACATTGTGTCAGTGAATGTGATTGTGTAGTCTGTAACTCGTCCTTTTCTTTGCCCCAGTGGTTGTCAACTGGTCCTTCCACAGGATCCACATTTGTCCTCAGTCACAACCCAAACATCATTGAAAATTTCAACCATATTCATTGATTTCTCAAAAAAAAAAAAAAAAAGATTTTTCAGTAATCTACAATGCATACATGCACTTAGCTAAATAACTTAACTGATAGCTGTTATGGTGGCATTTTCCTGTTTTTACAAAGACTGCATCAGTAGCTTCTGTAAAAGACATTTTCAGTTCATTGGGGGAAAACATGAACACCCAGGACTCCTGCTTGGGATGTTTGTGTCATGACAGTCATATGATGCTGCAACAAACAGAATTTTAAGTGAAGCTCTGAAAAATTGTGCACTTCAAAATAGAATTGTTATTTCTCACAATCCTGCTGCCCACTTATTAAAGACTTGCGACCAGCTACTGGGTTGTTAGGCACCAGTTGAGAACTACAGCTTTGTGCCATTGTTGCCAAACAGTTTGATGGATTTATATTAATTAGTTATATATAAGTATTATGCCACAGAAAATGAGAAATGCAGATGGATCTTGGAACCCCTAGGACTCAAGTATGATACATTTAGCGAGTCATCAATGAGGAAGGAAAAGACAGCTGTGTTGGACTAATGTTGAAACATCAACAATTACAGGTCAAACCCTGAAGAGGAAACTCTGTAAAATCTTGTCATCTTAGAGGCACTGCTCATGACCCTTTGGTGTCCTGTATGTGTGTGCTTTGTTGCTTATGTTTGGTCATCCAGAGGTCATGACCACCATTGAGGAGGGCGATGTGGATGAAATGACCAAGAGGAGGGTGTACGACGCAAAAGAGAAACCTGGAGCTCTCTGGCACATCTATGCTGCCAAGGACGCTGAGAAGATCCGAGAACTGCTCCGCAAGGTCAGCAGCCAGTACATTTCTGCCTAAAAAGCCTCTGATCTCTTGAGCTGCATTATCATTGGCAGTAGTTGTAACACAATTTAACCTGGTTTACAAAGACAGGGATGAGTTAAAGGAAAGATGCAGTACCTTTGGCCTGATGGCAGCAGATAATTAATGCAGTGCATGAACAGAAATCAGATTGCCCCTTAGAAATCTCTTCTTTTAAGTTTACTTGAATTCTAAGAATTTACATTAATCTGAATCCAGATTATTTCCTTCAGCTGTGTCCTTGTTTATTATACCTGTTTATACCTGTCAGATCATACCATAGTTTATTAATATGTGTCAGGTGGGAGAGGAGCAGGGTCAAGAGAACCCTCCAGACCATGACCCCATTCATGACCAGAGCTGGTACCTGGACCAGCTGCTCCGCCGCAGGCTCTATGAAGAATATGGCGTCCAGGGTTGGGCCATTGTACAGTTCTTAGGAGATGCCGTATTTATCCCTGCTGGAGCTCCACACCAGGTCAGATATGTTATTTTTGTTTACAGAGGACCCTCTGTACGTATCTATTTATTTGGAAATCATTAATACATTTGTCTTTTCTTGTTTCATTTACATGTGTATTCATTCTGTGCTCTTTCCCTCCCAGGTGCACAACCTGTACAGCTGTATCAAGGTGGCGGAGGACTTTGTGTCTCCTGAGCACGTGAGGCACTGTTTCAGGCTGACCCAGGAGTTCAGACACCTGTCCACTACTCATACAAACCACGAAGACAAGCTACAGGTTGGTGTGCCTTTCGTCTCATTTAGTTAGGGTGTCACATTGAATTTTATCTTTGTTTATTTCTCAGGGAATAATGCATGGATCTTGTTGAAAAACATCTGGTGTACTTAAGTGGTTTGTATCTATGAGTGAGTACAGCTTGATGTGGATACAAATAAAAATATGAATCCAGCAGACTTATGTTTTATTTGATATTGAATCAGGCTTAATAGAACTAAAGGGGGTTGTTAGGCCCTGGCAGAGGTATGCGCTCAGTGTGTTTCTAGTGCAGACTCGGTTTCATAGTTTCTTCTTGTAATTGATGGAAATCTAGCGCAAACAATACAATTTATACGATACTGACATGAATGCAGCAGCATGACAGGACAATGCACTCAATGCTCATCTGGAATGTCTGCAGGCTTGTCTGTTATAGGGAAGAAATCTTATGTTTTTCACACTGAATCTCAGGTATTGTGTTTGTACAAGTACTGACAATTTTCAAACTATAGCCAGTCTAAGTAGGTGATTGTTTCCATGTCTGTCCCTTGTTAAACAAACTTTCCCTGTCGTTTTTTTTTCCCCAGGTGAAGAACATCATCTATCACGCAGTGAAGGACGCTGTTGGGACACTGAAGGCGCACGAACCTAAACTAGCACGCCCTTAGTTCCTAATACTCAGCACTGTCTCAAAACAACCAGCCTCTGACGACCACTCCACTACTCACACACAGTATGCATTACATACCTACACACACGAGTACAAGCTGCAGAGAGCAGAGTACAAAGATAGAGCGTAGGTGTTTTTGGGGCAGTGAAGGTCTGGGTTTTGGGAAAGAGAACATTTGATTTGGGGAGGGATTAGACGGGGAGGGGCTAGTCAGCGATTGATGAAGGAGGTCGTTTATCGCTGTTACACAGTACGCTCAAACTTGTCTAGTTGTTTTCCAATTTTTTTTTTTTTTTGTTTTTGATTAACTCTGTATTTAAGGTCAGTGTGTTTGTTCTGTTGTTTTCATTGTATATGTAAGATGTGAGAGTAAGGGAGGTAACAGCTGACGTGCCTTTTGAGCAGAGGTTCAGCTACCATATAAGTGACTGACAAAATGTGAGCACTGGGCTAACTTTCCTATTTTGACAACTTTGATATTATTTTTCTTCAATAGGAGCGAGGTTAACCTGTTTTTGTAGACTTTTTTGTTGTTGGAGTTTTTAAACAGCTGATTGCTTCTGCCCTCTGTGGCCAAAATGAATTTGCGAAGCAGCCAGTGAGGGGAAGCAGACCAAAGTTTTGTATTTTTTGTTTTCTTATTTCACTTCTATAGTTAGAAGTCTTTTCTTTTTATACACCACAAGGTAATGATCAGGAGGACTCCAGGGGGGGCAGTGTCTTTTTTTTTTTTTTTTTCCTTTGGTCACCTATCTTTGTCCCGTGAGCTGAATGAACTGCAGACTTCCAACAACATTGTTCAAGAATCACAATTGCAGCTGAACAGAACTACTGGCCATTAACATTGTATCAATATATATATTGATCTTAGCAGTCTGTTTGATTTTTCACAATAAAGTTTACAAAAACTACTGTTTGTTTAATGGTCTTTTTTTATCCACAAAACCTATATGTGTTTACATCGTGTGTGCTGATGTCTGAATATAGGCTGCAGCAAAGTTTTGTTTTCATTACCATATAATCTGTTGATGATTTTGTGATTAGGTCCAAAAGTGTGTTTTCTCTTGGCTGCCTTACAGTGTTCACACCAGACTGTGTTCTGTATCAGATTGTGTTTTTACAAATGCTCATATCTGTCCTGTGTGGCCTAGCTTTCACTGCTCAGGTCTGAATTAGTAACTAGATCACAGAAATGAGGGCAGAGAGGAATGAATGTACCAAACCAAGGAGGAACCAATACAGAGGGGTCCTTTTTTATATCACAAACAAGGTCTCATTTAACATCTTTAAAGGGACAAAATGTAGTTAAAATGTAGTCTTATATAACTGAATACACAAGTTGTTCTCAGAGGAAAAACAAGGTCTGACACTAGAAAGGTGACAGGGTCCGCCACATATAAACAAAGTAAAACAGTATGAAATTGTGTTGTTCCTTAGTGTCACATTGTTTGTACAGTGTATTCAGCCATGAAAACAGTGTTTCTTCAGGCATGAAAAACTGTCAATGAAGATCTTTATCTCATGAAAATTTTACATTTCTTCGGAAGAAATATTTCCCCAAAACCACGAAGTGCACCTTTAATACCAGTCCCTGTCACTTCACCATGGGCTCCGTGGCTTCTCTCTCAGTATTTCTACATACTAACGCAGCTCACTGGATCATGTGTGTCACAGCTCTGGGCTGCTTTCCTTCTGTCCTTTTAAGTGAAAATGTGTCATTGTGCAGCGTGGCCGTGCCTGGCCCTTTAAGAGCCCGTCTCTCTCCAGCAGTGGCAGAGAGAGGAGCAGCTCTCAGCCAGAGACTGCAGCACATCCTCAGCTGCAGCCGGCCCACCTGACGGCGCAGCACCGGCCAGCCTCCCGGTTCGCAACACACCACAGCCAAACCGCGTCCTGGAGGGGAATGGGGGGCACCTAGCCCGCTAGCTAATTACCTTTCGTTTTTTTTTTCCTGGAAGCGGAGAAAAGGGCTCACGGCCGGCGGTCCTTGCAAGATGGTATCGTGGATTATTTCGAGGATAGTAGTGTGAGTACGGGGCTGGGCTGTTGTTGTGTTTAAACGTTAGCCCGAGTGTCAGCGGCGGCTCCGTCCATTCATCAACTGTCTGATGCCGAGCCGAGCCGTGCCGTGCCAACCACAGCTAGGCTCTGTGTGCTCTCCCGCAGATATAACTTCTTACATTTGGTGAACGTGGAAAGCTTCTGTCGCCAGGGTGTCGCGTGAGCAGCCGTCTGCACCAACTGTCGGTTCAGTTAACGCGGTGATGCGGTGCGGTTCGCATCCAGCGCTGCTAGCCGCTGCTAGCTAACGTCTTCTGGCTAGCTAACGGTAACCACCTGACAGATGATGTGTTGTCAGGGAAAAAGGAGTCGTTAACCGGACACATTATTCAGCTAAAACCGGCTTAATATGCCAGCCTCGCTTCAGACAAGGACTCCAAACAGCGTGCTGTGGCTTTTTTTTTTGTTTAATTTAAAACCCCACCACAGCCTGTATGTGTGAACTGAGCATCTCAGCAGCACCATATGGTTACATGAGTGGGTGAAATATGATGGCCCAGCAGGCCAGTCAGGGATGTGTTCCTATCCATCCGTCCATGTATCTGTCCGTGACTAGACCTGTGCGCAGGAACAAGGCCACATCAACGTGGATGACTTGGCTATTTTTTTTAATTGGTACGTATTACAGATGTTTTTCCTTCAGATGAGCAGGGCCTCAGCTTCCACCTGTACACACCACATCCCAGCAGTGTGGATGACTCAACTAAAGCCAGCAGCTGTCAACATCCTCATCCTTTGTTCAGACAGTTTTACTTCCTGTGACATAATTGTCTGACAACTGGACCTGCGTGTCAATATTTTATTGTGATTAATCTTGGTAGTGTAATCCTCTAATGTAACTACAATAACGTCTTTGAAAGGCCCAGGTGTGGAGATTGTTTTTGTTGTTTACCTCCTTATGAATATTCCGCCTGCCTGGATTATATAAGTGGAAGATAACACACGGGTTACTCTAAGCGGCGTCCAGCTGGCTCTTCCACTTCACTGCACCTCAGGTAGTCATGTGTCGATGGGAGACGGAACAATGTGACTGGATTTGCACCATAATGGCTGCTGCACATCAGCCACAGGATCAATCGTTTCCCATCGTCGCTCTGAGCTCCAAACATGCAGCCTTTCCTCTTTTTTTCTTCTTTTTAAAAAATGTATAATAGAAAAATGAGTTGTTTGTAGCTGGAAAAACTGAAAATGTGTGTATCAGCAGCGTGAATATACATTCTGCTAGATATCTCTGATCTTCGAGCATCACTGAAAGGACGGGACGCCCTTAGACTCAGAAGTGAACCTGAGAAGGGGACATTAAGAGGCACGGGACGTCTGCTGTGGGAGTCTACTGGCCCAGAGGCCTGGTAGGAGTCGCCTCGGCTTACTGTACAAAGCTGAGAGGCACTGCACACATGACCGAGCAGCTCAGACACTTAGACCGACTTAAATGCTGAGAAAAACAGTAGATATGCTCAGGCTACAGACAACCGGGAGCGTAGGTCTCATAGGTAGACATCCCTTAGTTTGGATTGTTATGAATTACAATCCACTGTAAGCATACAGACAAAGCACTGACTGACTGAACTGTTTTCTCCCTGCTGTCCCCTCACTCAGCATTTAACATCCTGTCACATCAGCACAAATCCCCACAGTGGCACAGGATGCCACCAAATGCACATCAAACCCGCGGCTCTGTGTGCACAGCGTCCCAGTCTGCACGTGGACCGACACATGGTGACCCACCCCTGCCAGACCTTTGTGTGTTTTTCCAGTTTGTCTCACTGCAGTTTTCCTGACTCCATGATCTCCTTTTTGTTCCTGATTATCAGGCCAGTGTGTTTTGACAAGACGCTCCCCATTTAAATGTGTATTGTAGCATCACCATTCAGATCAAAACCACAGCGAGGCTGGGTTTACTTGAATGTAAGAAGAAGAGGCCCAGTAATACAGAAAGCTGCATGTGTGCATACATAAGCTCAGAACAAACACGGCTAACCTGCTTTTTAAGCAGGAACACATTTGTTAGGTGTCTGCGTCAACACCCAGAGGCCACGTTCTCGAGCTGAGTTCCCCCTCCTCTGACCCAGGCTTCTCTGCTCCTCTGCTTTTTGCAGCCTCGCCTTCGGGACGCTCTATCCAGCATACTCCTCATACAAGGCTGTCAAAACGAAGAATGTGAAGGAATATGTGAGTATCACCTCTGGTCATTAAATCACAGCAGCCGATTTTGACCCCTGTCTGCTCTGTTTGGCTTTTGGGATATTTTGCCGTGGGCTGCTGTTTGCTATTTTTACACTGGCATTTTGAATGCACGTTGTGAGAGGGAATGCAATACAAGTCCTACAGATAGAATTTAGGCCAGGCACACTCTGGACTTTGGAGGACGCATATTAATCACCTGGAGTACTTTATGTTTTGAGGTTTGCCATCCTGACTGCTCTGGTTCTTGGAGGACTTTCGCTCAAAGACTCCTCACCAAAACTTTTAATTCAGATCAGGATTTCCCAGACGAGGCATGACAGTTAATTGGGACTTACTGCCCCCCATGTTACATGAGGTTATATTCTTACATCCTGAATGGAATTGGATCCGATCTGCCTGAACACATCTGGAAACAGTTGGACTCGCACTGTGTTTGGATCCATCCCGTCACCAAATAAATATTGGCAGTAAATTTATGCAAAACCACAAGTTCAAACTGAACTTTATATTTGGCATTTACATTTCTTTCTGTCTTTCTTTCTTTCTTTCTTTCTTTCTTTCTTTCTTTCTTTCTTTCTTTCTTTCTTTCTTACAATGCTGTGCTTTTGCTTTGCTTAGGTTCAGGCACAAAAACCACTTGGTTAGGTTTAGGAAAAAATATTTTTTGGTTTAAGATACCCGTTTTGTTTGCTATAATCACAAATTGTAATGGTCCAGCTTCTTCACACAAGCAGCCACTTTTAGTTAACACAAAAATGGATGGAATATCAGCAGGACCCCTTCAGAAAATGTCCACTTTTCGTGCCAAAAAAATGGCTGGAAGTGTCCCCAGTTAGCCTTGTTTGCTGTAATAAATGCTAACATTTTATCCTGGCGAAACGGCTGTTGGATCTTGCTTGGGTGTAAATGCAATGCATACAACTTTCTTGATGCAGATATTTGTTGTTAGCTAAATAACATAATAGGTTGTTCTAATTTAGGGTAAGCAAGTGAAAACGACAAGAGGAACACAGCTCTGTTGAATGATTAAGAGTCTGTTCTGAGCCATGAAGGTGACAGAAGTTTTTTTATTTAATAGAACTGGCTGAAAAATTAAAGCGATGTGGAAAATGGATGGTCTATTGTAAGAGGTAATTGATCTATCCAGCTGATCTGCTGTTAATGCATCTATTATATTGAGTCACAGAGTAGCCTGCACGCTGGGTCTGCGACAAACCAGGACAACCTGACACAAAATTATTATACAAAGAAAGGAAAACTTAAAAAATAACTGTGCTGTCACATCCCCATTCAGGAACACACGAGATCAGGCCTACTAGACGCGAGAACAGAAATAAACACATTACAGCAGAACCTGGATGTACAGTAACACCTATGCAAAATTTATGGGGACAAGTAAAGAAAAATTTGTCTCAGACATCGTTTCACAATGTTTATAAAGTTTCCCCTAACTCAGCAACCCACAAATTCTGGGGCTGATTTTCAGCCACCTCAATCCAATTTTTTTTTTTTTTTTTATAGTAACATGTTCAGATACAGATCCCTTTTTAACATTAGGTGTAAAAGACAAAAGTAATACCTCCATATCTGTGTCTCAAACCTAATTCTTGTGTTCTCCATGGACACCACAACATGTTGAACACCAGATGTGGTCCCCGTGGAATAGGAGAGGAATTGGGAACAAGACACTAATCTGTGTGTTTTTTTTTTTTTTAATCATTTTGTTTAGCAAATAATTTGTATCCAGCACCTGCAAAGAGTATATGAATGTGCATGCACCTCCTAATGATTACACAGCAGCCTTACACTGCGTAGATTGTGATTAGCTGTCTGCAACATTTAGTGCAAAATGAATGTGATGGATCACAAGAGGATTAATTGGACAGAAAATTTAAAATGTTTTAACACTTTGAATTTCTATTTTTTATTTTTCTTCTCAGAAATAATATAAAAAGATGTAAAAGACTGATCAGTCACACAAAGCATGTCAAAAGCATGAAACTTCCTAATCCCTTGATACTGAAATGACTCATAGTTCAAATGTACACTCCCTTATTTTGTCATGAAACCCTATGGTGCCTGCATGTCCTCAAATTTTGTCTTTGTTCACTGTTGATATTTTAACCCTCAACAGAATCCATACTTGAGAATTTGAAAATAAATGCTTACATGAGAGAGAATATCTAACACAACAGATGAAGTCCCAGTTGAAACCAGGACAAGAAAGCTAGAATCCCATCCTGTGTTTGGCTGAGAGTCGGGGTCCTCCCTGCTTACCTCATCACTGCAAGGGATGAGCCAGAGGGAGAAGGGGGTCCAGGAGGCAGAGGAGCAGCACTCTGGCCCTCCGCCTAGATTTGCACTGGCGAACAGTCTCCTCCTGGCAGGTTACCATGACAACCCCCCCCCTTCCTCAACTGCTACTTAAGCAGACGGCCACAGATGGAGCAAACGAGGGAAAGAGGAAGAGAGGGGGAGAGAGAGAGAGAGTGGAGGACGCCATTTTTAGAACTGATGTTTTCATTCCTCTTTCCTCTGGTTTGACTCATTTTTTAATGAGTCAAATAATTCAGCTTTATGTGCGTTTACCCGGCTGCACGCTTGCTGCCTGCTAATGCCTCCAAACATACCGTTATCATTCAGTGCTTTTTCTCTATTTTAGTAACATGATATGTGAATATGATTGATATTGATAATGTATTTCCACTGAATGAGCTAGTTCGCCTTTAAGTGCCTACTTAAAAGAATTTCATTTAGCTTACACAATGGCCCACATTGGCTTTGTCTGCGGGACATTAACCTTGCACACTGATGTGATCTGACAGCACTGAAACATATGTTCCATTTCTGCATTGGCACGTCTGTTTGGCTCCACGTGTCCCAGCACGTGCACACTGGATACTGTGGGTGCTATTTCTGTTTTGTTCTCTCTCACATCTGTGTGTGTGTGTGTGTGTGTGTGTGTGTGTGTGTGTGTGTGTGTGTGTGTGTGTGTGTGTGTATCCATCCAGGTGAAATGGATGATGTACTGGATAGTATTTGCATTGTTCACGACAGCAGAGACGGCGACAGACCTGCTGCTGTCTTGGTGAGTCAGGAGCTGCTCGAGATCATGACCCTCCTCAGCTTGCTTGTAATAAATGAACTGCTTATATAATATCAATAGACGCATTCATGTGCTGCGAAGTGTTCTCGATATATTCAGTACAGTGGTCTTTTATCAAAGTATCTTGTTTTCACTTTAGCATCATAAAACACAATTATTCATGCCTTTTTTTCTGTTCAGCTTCCTGGTGAACTCTGGTGTCAGTACCTTGCTCTGAGCTTTTCTTTTTCTCTCTTCTGATCGTATGTCTCTCTACATTTCTTTACTCAGGTTTCCATTTTACTTTGAGCTAAAGATTGCTTTCGTGATCTGGCTCCTGTCTCCATACACCAAGGGCTCCAGTGTCCTCTACCGCAAGTTCGTTCACCCAACCCTGTCCAACAAAGAGAAGGTAGGAAGAGGACCCTTTTTAAGTCAACTTTTTAAGTCTCACAAATGTCTTTATTTCCTTTATTTTTTTTGTCCCCATTGCTTACAACATCAATTTCCTCCCCTTCTTCCTGTCCTGTGCCATAGGAGATAGATGAGTACATCGCACAGGCCAAAGACAGGAGTTATGAGACAATGATGAGGTTTGGAAAGAGGGGTCTCAACCTGGCTGCTAATGCTGCCGTCACCGCAGCCACCAAGGTGAGTTCTGCGCTCTGAAGTCGGGTGCTATTGTGAGTAAATCATTTTCACATTTTGTTTTCTTCACATTTGACATTTGTGATATCTTCATTGTACATTGTGTAAGAAGTGTACGTTGCTTTGTGTCTCTTTAAATCCAGATCAGTCGGCGCAGTTAATTTCTGATGTTAGAATGTGTTTGAGATTCTTCTCAAGTGATGTGCTCAAAGGTATATGTGTTTGAGGGTCGGACTACTATCAGATACACATTTCATACTCAAAACTAGTTCATTGGGGACAGTGGGTGCAATTGGGGCCAAAAGCTATGTCCTTAGTGGGAAAACGGCAGATGTTTGGGTCAGTGGTTAAGGTTAGGATAAGGAACTTATGGTAAGTCTGTATCATTTTCCTGTAAGCGACCTAGTTGCCTATGTGTGTTTGTACTTTTAGTCACTACACAATGAGGACTTGAGCAAGAATATAACTTTTGAGGCGTTAGTGATTAAGACCTAAGCTATAAATATTGTCATCCTGTCACATATCTGACACACAAGTGTGTTTGGTTTTGCTCTGATGTCCAGGGGCAGGGCGTGCTCTCAGACAAGCTGAGGAGTTTTAGCATGCAGGACCTGACTCTCATCAACGCTGACGACGAGCTGGCTCTGCACACTTCAGACACTCGCATGAGACGGGACCCCATGGACGAGATGAGCTCAGGGGCCAGCACGCTGCCCCGGGCCAAGAGCACCGCTGCACGGCAAAGTAAGGCCACATTACCCCCACAGCACACGCTGCCTGATTAGCAGCTTCACGTGGAGAAGCACTGAATCACATACATTTACATAAATACATATACACTGACTGTGCGTCTAGTTAGCTGATTGGCTTGGAGCGTCACTTAAAGGACTTTCTTTATTTATGAGCAGGAGTGAGGCTAGTCGGGCCAAGTGGAATCATGTGACTTAAAGCACTGCAGGATTGCAGGGAAGAGGAGGGGATGCAAAGAAGTGTGGATCGGGGTGGGGGGTGGGGGGTGAAAGCATGTGATGCCAGTGGGAGGAGAAGCTTGGAAGCAGGACTCTTTGTGTCTCACAACACTGCTGGCCGGTTGGCTGTGTGGGCCTGACGAGCTGTGGACTGAATACAGAGAGAGAGAGAGACACAGACGCACAAACAACGAGTGAACAGAGCAAAGTGGCACATTTTAAATTTTTACTGAAACCATGTGTAACTTCAAAACCTTGTCTGAAAATTGTCTGATCTTCGGGATGATTTGTGCATGTGTGTTGCTTTTGATAACCTTTGGGAAGAGTACAGTATAGTGAAGAGAATCCAGACACAGAGGTCCTCTCGATCCTCTCGCCAATGATTCGGAGCTTTCATTAGAACAAATTTTTGAAAGGAACCAATGTGATTGATTCTGTGTCCATTCATATGATGTAAAAGGACTCAGACATTGTAAAATGTCCTGTGTCTGCGTACATTTACAGCACAAAATGGAGTGTGCATCTCTGTAGATTGATTGATTGTTCATGTAATACTTTATAGGGGTACAAGTGTTTAGCCCAATAAAATCAAGACTAATATATAAACAGCCTCTCAAAGCCAATCAACGAATCTGCTCTTTCACTTAACTTGTCCCCACCCTCATTAGTTAACCCCTTACTGTTTGCATTTGAGATTTTATTGATGTGAATTGCCGATTGATGTTGAATGGAAAAATAGAAACTGGAAATGAAAATAAATCGCCAGCAATCTTTACAATGAAATGAACGAGCATAAATGCCGATCATTTGTTGGTGTCAGTTTTTCAAATGTAAGGATTTGTGGATCACAATTTTTTTTTTTTTAACATCATTGTAAGCCACCTAAGAATGTCTATTGGATCAGACAAAGCAAGTAATTTTAAATGTCGCCCTGGGCTCAGAATTATTGTGATTTGCATTTTCCTGCCTTTTCTGGCAGTTTCTGGAGAAAACAACAAACATTAATTGGAAACATTTGGATTTACGTTGAAGACCTTGCTTACTTTGGTTTCTTACCAAGACACGTTGTGTCTAATTAACCTCGTAAAATTCCTTCCCCCACAGAACATTTTCAAAGACACTTGTTTAAAACCTTGCTTTGCTTACATCCATGTTCACTTGCTCCCTTGTTTTTGTGATTTTGGTCCATTCTTTTAGCACATTACTGTCATATGTAGAACAGTAGAATAATGTGAAACCACTGTCTTAATGTAATTTACTGTGCATGTCTTTACACTCATGATACAAGTAAGACACACCCACCAGAGGTTAAATTCAACTTAATCCACCAGTCAGATGTTTTGTTTACTGTGGTTTCCAATCTTTTTAATTGTGTTCTGGAAAATGCTGCGATTTGTGGTTGTGACTTGTTCTCTATTAATCTTCGAGTGATTTACCCTTGTCAGATAGAAGTTTTCAAAAAAACGGTAACCAAAGTGCTCTCTGCCACTCTTGTAGCTTTTCATTTCTTTACCCACATACTGCAGCGGTGGCTGGGCAGAACACACACCAGTTTGGCGAGAGCTCTATCATAAAGCCGATGAAATCCAATGAAAACCGGCAGAAAACAAAGTCTGTAGTTTGAAATGTGGCCACTTGGTGGTGTCAGAGGCTGTGACTACAGTGATGTACAGGTTTGCAAATGGCAAATACACTATTGTTAAATCAGTCTTCGAAATGAATACAAAAGGAATTTCAATGTTTATATTAATTTTTATGTAAGAAATCACATTAGCTCAGAGTCAAGAAAAGGCAGAGATCTGATGTTCAGTCTCCGCTCTCTCAGCTGACTGATGAGTCATTTGATGATTCTTTTTTTGCCTACTTTTAGTCTGAAACCGGAGCTCCTCTGTCATTGTGTGACCACAATTTTTTGTTTAATCTTGCAGCCCGCTCTTTGGTGGCCACATCTCTGGCTGACGACGCGTCATCCCAGCACAGCTCTGACCAATCAGACACAAGGACTGAACACTCTGATGATGACGTGGGAGAAAAAGCCCCCAAACGAGCGTCTACCATCAGGGCAGCAAAGAAGCCTGCTGCTGCTAAGACAGAGGTAGAGCAATGAACATGCACACACAAAGAACGAGACTTCCTGTAATGAGGTGGATGATTGTTAATGCTGTATATTGTGCCAAGAGAGAGCATTGATTATACACCGAACCATCTCAGGGGTGTCGGCTCTAAAATATAATATGTGTAGTATTTTTGAAAGAAAGATGATCAGTTATTTGGCAAAATGAGATGCAGCTGAGATTGATATTGTTTTAGACTTTAGTGGCTACTCCATGATGATGTGCAACAAATATCTGCATGTTTACCACCTCCTCAAACTGTTGATCCTCCATATCTAAATTACATTTTAACATTCATCAGTGCTTATTTTACTTTTCTCTTCAATCATCTTTGGTACCACTGTGATAATTATTTGTTCAGCAATAGCAGATCAATTTCCTAGTAAAAAATATATATCATCTTAGCGGGAGACAGGACATGACGTGTTGATAGTTTGTACTTCAAGTGATTCAGAGGTGCACAAAGTCAGGACTAACAAATGACATCTTAAAAAAGACCTGAATTACCCTGACATTTAATCCAGAGTATGAGTCAACGCTGGGGCCTACAATTCTCATAATGCAGTTCATGCAATCATCAGTCATTACACCTTCCCGGTCTCAATCTGAAAGGTTTCTCTTACATCCTGCAGCAGAAATAGTCAGTGTAGTCGATGAGTGGATGTGCTCTGTCTGCCATTAGTGCCAATAGTGCAGTGTAGTAAGTTGTGTCACTCTCATATAGTTTACAGTTTTTGATCACTGGTCACCCGCATCAGAAACGTGACATCGTATTCAGAGTTCTGGGAAACTTGGATGACTTCATCAGAGTTGTTTTCAGACCGGACAAAGCTCCTCCAGGGCAACAGAATACATTTACATAACGTTGAATTTTTATCTCTTCCCTGTAGTCTCTATCCTCCGTTTCCTTCTGTCATTTTAAGCGGCAAACAACACATTTTTAAACCCCCCTTCAGTGTCTCCTAGTGGTCTTTTCGTTGGCTTTGCTATTGCACAGACGCTAGCAACCAGAGACAAGTATGTGTGTTTCTGTTGTTCCTGGCTTTCTTGCAGCTCCTGGTTCAATTTTCTGGCTGCTAGCTTTAGCAGCATGGCTACCGCTAGCAGCAAGGCTACTGTCCAAAACAAGAAACATCCATCACCAGTGCTATGATAAAGGCAGGGTGAAACACCTGGTTGTATTATAGCCAGGCAGGTTTTGTTATCTACTGATCTAGTAGAGAGAATGCCGGACTTGAACCATCTCTAGTCCTGGCGGTAAGGGGAAGCACATTTTGACAGGGGAACAGGCTGTGACACAACACCAGAGCTCTCTGTAATAAGCGAATGCCTGTCAGTTCACTCTTGTTTCAGCCCTGTTTCTATCACACTCCATCTTCGCTGCCTTTGCCTCCCATCAGCAGGGTTCTTTTTCTTTGGCAGGCCAGAGTTTCCACAGTTGAATACAAGGGAAAACAATTCCTCTTAATGTTTGTGTCATGCAACATGCCTCCCTTGTGCAGTAAATGGAACCTTCATTTTCCTTGAGATTTTCTACCTGATGGTGGTCACAATTGCATAGCGACAGTCAGGCTCATAGGGGGCCAATCTGAATGACGACAGTGTCATTAACATCGCCATTTACATCATGATTATATCAAAACCTCTCTATTGTTGGTTCAATCAACTGTGTTAACTGCTCTTAACTTTCTCCCCCCCCATCCCCCGCAAGACTCAAACCAAGACGGTGAAGAAGCCGACGAAGAAAAAGACCACGACCAACAACGCAGAGACGCCGCCATGAGGCCTGCTGTCCACATCCACCGGCCTCCACTCGCTCCACCCACAGCCTGCAGGCCCTTCTTCCTCCATTTGGTCTCAAAACACAAAAACACACACACACACACACATTGTATATATCAAGCACTGCAATTGTGTCACTCTTGCTGGATTTTAGAGCAAGGTTTGGTTTTTAGCAGTATGTGGCCTCCTTTAGGTAGGGAGCAGTTCTTTTACCGGGTTGTTGCATATTTTTGTCTCACTCTTAACTTACCATGAGCTCATCTCCGATTTAACAGTGGGGGCTTTTTTTTTTTTTTTAGACATTTTATTTAGTCTGATAATGATTGGCGATATATTCGTAAATGCTCTGTTCATTCTTCTTTTAACCCCAAGAAATATACGTACGTGCCCCCCGTTAGATGAGAACACAAGCTGGTCATGAGCAGTTCTCCGGTCTCATTAGTCTTACTGATTCATGTTCTGCTGCCGTCAGGAACACATTCTGGATTGAGGTTGAAGTATCAGTAAAATATCACGTTCTTGTCCTCTGCGCTCCTCCTAAGTGGTGACAAATCTCACCCTCTAGATCCTTAAGTGACTTCGGAGTTCAGACTGTTTTGGTTTTTTTTCCTATTGAGGACTAAGAAGGTATTTGTGATCAACTTTAAGTCCCGCACTGGATGATAGTTGTAGACTTCCTTATATCTGGTTCTGACTGTTGTCTCTCAGCCACCACCATAGCCCAGCTCATGTAACTGTCTAATTTTAAAGGATTGTTTGCTTCAGTTCTTTAACTTGATGAGTGAATTTTAAGCCTCCCAGCCTGTGGAAGAGTTTATAAGTTCAGTTTTCCCTCATTCAACCTTTACAACTCCTGATCGACTCTGGCTCTGCTAAGTTAAAGTCTCACTTAAGTCGACTTTCTTAATCTCTGCTTTAAGTCGTGTACTGTACTGCTGATGGAGTGGTTTGTTTAGTGTTGGCTTAGTTATCCCTCTTCTGGACGTCACTCCCTCTTGGCTTTATATTTATCCATGATTCATTTATTTATTTATTGTGCCTCTGTTTGATCCAGTCCTTTTGGTCATGTGATACTAGTGATAAATTTGATGAGCCAAGGTAAAACTGTAACTGAGCTCTTTCCCAAGAAATGCAGCGCTCACAGAAGAGTTGTATGCGAGGTAACATATCTGCTTTCTGTTCTGTGTATTGTTCTCGGACAAAGAGAAGCAATATGGAAATAATCACACCAAATCCAATATCAGGAGACTGTGAGGAGTTCTTTTCTCATCCCCGTGATGTTGTTTTGACATGGAGGGAGTGTCAAACCAGGCTGTGGGTGTTTCTATACACTGGACTTCTGTGCTAGGATGGGTTCCACTGAGTTGCCAGTCACTGCATTGGGCCTGTGTTTCTTCTGTAGTGAGAGGTTTAAAAGCATGAGACCTGCTGTCTGCAGTGTGACACTAGTATGACCCAGTAGGGGGAAACAAACCCCACCTCAACTGTCGGTAAAGTTACTAAACAATATGTAAACACCATGTAAATAGTAACCTGAACTGTATATACAGTATGAGCTTGCTTGCCTTATTCATTCTCTGGGCTTAAATACATTTTTTTTAATCATTTGTGTGCTTTTGTTTTATTCATATTCTCGACAAATCACATGCTCTGAAACCGAAAGAAGTTCAGATTTCACACATGTGGACTTCTGGTGTTGGAAGTGATTTTTGTGTCTTTTGTCCGTCTGATGTTTAAACTCCTCGATCACAAAGTGGGGAATCTCCAGACTGAGTCTAAACTGATGTTAGTACATTCACATCCTTCTGTGATCTCTGCTCTGACTGGTTATTAACTATTTTACGGCCAAACGTTTTGCTTTCCTTTTTTTTTTCCTTCTATAAATGTATCATTCACACTGAGTAAAAAGAAGGCGGCACATAATTAAAAGACATTTTGTCTTATCGAGATACGGCCCTGCATTTTTATCTTGTGTTTATACCAATTTTGGGATATTTATTGTTAATTTTCTTTTTTTGAATCCATATGGTATACAGGGATGTTCATCTGTATATTGTTTGTGCCAATTCTTAAAGCTCCATGTCAAAAAGGATTACAGTATGTGTGCTGGGACAATGGTATCTAACAAGGTCATGTATCAGTAATGAAACTACTAATAAAGGAAACTAAACCAGTGTGTTGTTGCCTGCAGTAACTGAATTGAATGTGTATGTCTCTACTGAAGCACATTGAGACACACGCACACACACACACACACACACACACACTCTGTAGCGATCACACAGAGGTCACAGTTAATCTTTACTGAAGATGTTGAGTTAGCATGTTTTAACAAGCCAACACAAACAGTGTTTAAACGGCCATTTTTAAATTGATGGCATTGATAAATAATAATAATCTCAAATTAGTTTCATTCTGTCATTTATACAGTAGTATTTACTGCTGGCTGTTTACCACTAGAGGGCTCATTTTACCTCCACCTTGAGGCAAGTTGTGCCATAAGACTACATTTCTTTGATCGGTCCTTGTTCTGAAAGCATAGCTTTCAGCGAAGTCATCATTTGTGTCTTTCCATGAGACAACAAGACACAACAGACACATGGTGATGATGAGGAAACAAAGCACACAGACTTTTTGAAATTTTATTGTAAAGCGTTCAGGACAAAACAGACAGCAAAGCTCCAGAGAAAACTTTGACTTCCATTATTTCTGATATCTCTCCAGGATGTGATAAAGCTTTAAGGGGCTGTTGTCCCCCAGCTGAAGATCTTCTACAGCAAGATGAACCACTGCAGCGTTGAAATCAGCAGTTATTGTTTCTCTAATCAGTGACAAGAAACTGTTGTTAACCATTTCATCCCACTTCTCTTTCAAAGTTTTGGAGATGTTTATCCAAATGTCCAGATCTTGGAATTTTTTCAGACTTTGGGCAATCATTTTCCCTCCCGTCTCCAAATAATCTGTTCTCAGACCAAATGATGTTTCTGCAAATCCCTTAAGACTGTGAAAAACAGATATCATGTCTTGACGTCGTGTCATGCTCTTTCTGACTTCAACATCTGTGAGGTTCAGGATATCCCCAGGTTTTAATTTGAAGTCTTTCCAGTCAAGTTTGAAGGGAATTCTTTCACATTTTTCATTGTATGGATAAAAAGCACTGCGGGGAGAAGGGATTTCTGTGACAAAATCGAAAAAGTTTGGACGACTTTGCCCCCAAAACCTTCTGAAAGCAATCCCAGTAGAAAATCCATATTCATTGTGCCACTGATCTGCTTTTTTTCGCAGCAGAAACATACACGGCTCTATATGTGCTTTTTCTCTCTTTGTACACGGGCTGTTGTGCGTATAGATGAAAACATGTTGCACATTGGCTCCATTGTTCTGAAAGAAATCATCAAGTTTTTCAATTAAGATTTCCTCACTGTGACTTCTCTTTGTTGAATGACGTGGATAACATCGAGAAGAAATCACAGTTTTACCACGTATTAAAAACACAACAGCAAATGCGTACTGCTTTTCCACTCTGCCGTGCTGCTCGTGGTCTTTGTCTAAGAGAGACTGCAAGGGCTCACCTGCTTCAACTGAAAGGATAATTATTTTTTCCATATTTGTATGTAATTTCATCATGTCAATGAACAGATCAGTTTTTTTTTTGTCATCATCATCATCATGTTTGGTTTGTTTTAACCTCTCTGTTAACCACAGTGTAAATCTTCCTATATTATAAGTAAAACCATCCAGTGAGTTGTCATTTGGTGAAACACTTGCAGCCTGTGAATCTTGAGCACTGGCTGTTGTTGATGTCACTGGGTGTAAATTATTGGTATTTTCAATTGAGAGCAAACACAAGCTTTTATAATAAGCAATGAGCTCTAAACTAAATTGTTTCCATGAATTTATATCCTGGAATTTAAACAAATCGTGTTTTTCTAGAGCTATCTCTGTGAAAATATTATTCTCCGGACTTGAGCGATGATCTTCCTGCTGCTGGTCCTCTTCCCTGGGTAATGAAAAGTTAAACATTAATTAAGTCACAGGACAAAATAATCTAAATATAATATCGTAAAAGTTATGTTGTTTAGGATACCCGGTGCACTGCCAAAACAGAGCAGAAAAATGTTTCTTTTATTATCTCTACCTTTTGAAATGGGAACTGACAGAACACGTTAATACTGCGCAATATGAGTTCAGTACAATGTCGAGGGAAACTGTTCTTTAAAGAAAAACAACACTTTGATGACAAATGAGGAAGTCATGTGAGCTTGTGAATGAGCAAAAAAGTTCCTCATTTGCTTGGGGGAGGTTAGGTTGGTGGGTGAGTCACAGTCTGAACCACAGATGGCTTTCTGCTTTTGTTCTCAGTTTACTACCCTTGGAAAGTTTGCTTATGTGCTGAATCTTTCCAGGAGAAGACAGATTGTCTTATAAATCTGAACTTGTAATACTTTGAATATAATTCTATATTAACTTTATATATAACATTGACAACATAAGAATCTTTGTCAGGAATAAGGAGCTGGGTGGAAAACTTGTCTTGGGCTCTTGAGAGATTTTGAATCGAAATCTTCAGTTGTATAAAGTGTCATATGTTACAGCTGCTAATTTGTAATAACTTGAATGAAGACTAATCAAAGTGAAACTGGATATATTTGACTGACTTTGGTACAACGAAAAAAAAAAAGAAAATTCAGCAGTATAAAGTAAAACTGAGTCTGTGTTTTCACATTTACTTTCATGGGATCAGTTGTCATGACTCGATGGACAAAATACAGCTTTTTATTTCATACCTTTGGGTTTTGAAGGGCTGCTGCTCTTCTTGCTCAGCATTTTCTGGAACTTCTTGTCTGCCTCTCTTCGGCTTTGTGAGGAAAAGAAAAAAAACATTGTTGTCAGTCACAAAGTGCACATATAAATGTGGGTCTACATAATGTTCTCAGAAGTAGGCTAAAGTGATCAGGACTGAGGATATCTTGATGCTGCTTCACGAACAATATGTCACTGTGAAATTCATTTCTACAGTTTTTACAATTGTCGAACACTTTGGTTGGATATCCAAACAAAAATCATGTCAGGATTTTATCAGCCAGTTTTACCCACTAATGCCATGACTAACAAACATCATACATATTAAAAAAAAAAAAAAAAAAGTTTGTTCAAAGTTGCCGTGACTTACCAGAATTGGTCCAGAGTGCTGTGTTGTCCCAGCAGGGACTGGTAGTTTTCCATGTGGAAAACTTGAATTACCAGCCCCTGCTGAGGAAGGATTTCTTCTTTGTTTTAAATCTTGCTTTCTTTGTTTCTTTTGATCTCCAGCTCTCATAGAAAAAAAGGAGCGAGTGAAGAAAAGTGCTGCTTATAAATCCTCCAGCCTTAGCCAATCATCTTGCACAGTCTGGAGTTGCCATGCCAAGTTTCATTTTGAGTGGCTATGAACTTAAGAGGGCGTTGCCACTGTGTGCAAGGGGCGTACAGCTTCCCAGAATGTAAATATGAGCTACTGAGACAAATATGTTCGCCAGAGAACAAAAAAAAAAAAATAAGAAAAGTCAACACCCCATGAAAACCGATATTGACTGAAGTGTCAGTACATCTGCCTGAGGGAACTGTGCTCCCCGAAGAACTTCACAACCACCAAAACATGGTGGTGCAACTTTATGAGTATCAAAGTGTGCAGTTTATCTTAAACCTTTCCTCCTCACAATTTATGAAATGCTTTCACTTTTGTTTCTCGATAAATCCTTTCTCCCTTTTTGGCAACAGGAAACTGTGGGTGCGGTCAGATAGGAAGTGACTTAACTAGACTTTAAATGGGAGCGTTCTTCTTCCCAGAATGCAACCATGAGCTGGTGAGATGAATATGTTCACCAGAGAGTAAAAAGTAAACACACCATTAAAATCTGTATTGACTTAAGTGTCAGTGCATCTGACTGAGGGAACTGTGCTCCCTGACGAAAATTCACTACCACCAGAACACGGTGGTACATGTTTATGAGTGCCACAGTTTCAGGCTAATATTTGAACCTTTCCTCTAACAGCTGATCGAAAACCTTGTATGAACATGAAATGAGGTTAAATCATCGTATTCATGGCACCAAACTGAAATAGAAAGGTGGAATTTTATCATTTATTATATAAAGGGATTACTAAGTAAAGGTGTGTGCCTGATGAGAAATGACGTACTTCTCAGAGTCTCACAGTATTCACATGAACACTTCCTGTATGTCTCGATGAGCTTCAGTGTCACATCAAGCATCACACAGGCACGTCAGTCCAGAATGCAAATAATATCAAATGCAAATCAAATGAACTGAGAGAGAAAACAGCTGCTTTAGTGCCACCATCAGAAGAACTGTTCCTAAGATTTATCATTATTTTAATTAAGACTTGATGTTCTGCTGCGTTCTGACATAAATCAACATGGATTATAGAATAAGACACAAAAAACTAAGGTGAATATTTAGTTAAAAATAGATGTATTTAATTGATTTATTTATCACAGGCATCTTTCACCTAAAAACTAGAATCATTATCCTTCGTCACAACTTACAGCTAGTTGACCTACACTGTGTCCTGGTGTTTGACTGTTCTCTGGTGTATACTGCCACCTCGTGGCTCCCTGATTATTGTCACAAAGTCCAAACAGAATTAGATGAAGGAAAAGAAAAAAACAGGAGGAAAGAAAACATCAATCAAAAGTCTGTGTGAAAAGAACAGTGTTTCTGTTTCTCCACATCTTCCGTCTAAATGACTCCACACTCCTTACTGTATGTATTTTTATGTAACCATAAACAAAAGAAGTCTGAACACAGAGGTGTACTTCACACTCCTCAACTCATGATGGACTGAAACACATGCAGATGGTGGTGAACAAACCAGAGCTTGAAACCCCACCCCCAACACACACACACACACACACACACACACATGCACACACACTCGCACACACACGATGATGAGGAAACAAAACACACACACATTCTAGATTATTAAGCTTTTATTTTCAGGGCAGAGCAGACAACAAAGATCCAGAACAAACTCCAGTTTCAACTGTAAGCAGTACTATCATTGCAATTCATACCCAGAGTTTATATATCAATTCAAAAAAAGTTTTTTTTTTAACGTATTCTGAAAGAGCCCCAAACTTTTGTGTCACTGCAAAAAGCGAAGGTCCAACTTCAGAAGATATTTTAAAAAAATATGTGAAAACAAAATATATTTTGCATTATGCTGTAACATTGTGATCAAAAACAGTTCACATCCTGGATTTCTCTCCAGGATGTCCTGGAATTCTATCCAGGATGTCCTGGATTTCTATCCAGGATGTGATGAAGCTTGAGGTGGCTGCTGTCATCCTCTTGAAGGTCGTTTGCAATCAAATAATCCACTGTAGTGTTGAAGTCTTTGTACAGTATTTCTCTTATCGGTACTATGGAACTCTTGTTAACAATGTCTTCGAACTTCTTTTTCAGAGTATCACATTTTATCCTATTGTCTTGATCTTGAATGTTTTCAAGATTGGCAATAATTTTATATCCCTCCTCCAAATGCTCGTTTTTCAGCCTAACTGAAGTTGGCAGTGCCTTCAGCTTTTGAAGCTCAGATTGGATATCTTTGTTAACAAACTTCTCAGGCTTTAATTCATTGAAAAATTGTGTGTATAATTCAAAGGGGATATTGTCAGAGTCTTCAATAATTGATTTGAAAAATGGAATTACTTCCTCGTGAGAGATGTGGGAATAATTGACATCATTAAAATATTTTGGAGTAACTACCCAAGACACGTCGTAAACCACCTCAGTACCAAATCCATATTCATTGTACCACTGATCTGCTGTTCTCTGCAGCAGCAACATACATGGTTCTCTGCATTCTTCTTTTCTCAGCTTACACGGGCTGTAATGCGTGTAGATAAAAACATGTTGAACATTGTTTCCATTGTTCTGAAGATAATGATGAAGAACTCTGATTAAGATTTCCTCACTATGCAATTTATATTTTATGATACAATCACAATTATTCACTGTTAAAATGTCTGGCACAATCAAAGGAGAAATCTGAGCATCATCGTCTTTAAACACAATCGCAACTGTGTATTGTTTTATGTTTTCTTTTTTCTGTATCTTATCGTTACATTTGTCTATGAAAGACTGTGAGGGCCAACGTGCACCAACTGCATTATTTATTTTTTTTATATTCAAATACTGTTTCTTTTTTTTCTTTAGGACAGCAGCAAAATTTAATTTACTTTTGCCACAGTTTTTGGGTAATTCTTCAATCTTCTCTATAAACTGCTGAATAAATCTTTCTGTAAGGGGAGTATTATCAGTATTGACATTTAAGGAGGTACTTTCAAACCAATATTTTATTTGATAATTGGAAATGTTTTTTATAGAATCTATATCCATGTCATTAGAAAACGTAACAAACAAATCCTCTACTGGATAAATGTTGTTGTTATTCTCCTCCGGGCTTGAGAGATGGTCCTCCTGCTGCTGGTCTTGTTCACTGGGAAATGAACAAGGTTAAATTTCAATTAACTCACAGAACAAAATCATGTGCTGAATATAATGAACGCTGTTTGTAGCCTGTGTCAAACTGACAGTCAGTGGTTTGTTTTTTCAAAACTGCTCAAGCTCTGTGACTTTCAGAAAGTACCGTTATCAGAGATTTGTGACAGTTATGGAAGGCACCAACAAATGTTGTCATCCTACCGGACAAACATTACATTTCACAACAGAAAACGTTTTGCAGCTCCAGAGGGCATAGATATATTTTTTCATTTAATTTGGAGGAGCAGTTGTAAATGAAATAGAATTGATCTGCACATCTCTGACAGTGACAACTAAAAGTCAGTCAGACATTATCTGATTCACAATTACAATGTTGCATTGCTGCTGTGGTGGTTTGCATTGGGCTTGTATCTGGTGTATCTCTAAAGAAAATCAACATTTTGATGACAAATGAGGAAGTCATGTGAGCTTGTAAATGAGCACAAAGGTTGCTCATTTGCTTGAAGGAAGTTAGGTTGGTTGCTGAACACTGAACAACAAATGGCTTTTTGTTTCCTCAGCAGTCATGAACAAATGATGTCGTCGTACACGTCACATCAGAAAACCTTCTGTTCCTCCACTGTTAAGGTTGATAACATTGGCACAAATGGAGGACATGAGAATCTTTGTCAGGAATAAGGAGCAGGGAGGGAGACTCATCTTGAGTTCTTGAGAGATTTGGAATCGAAATCTTAAGAAGGATTTGACAAAGTTGTATAAGCTGTCATATATTACAGTGCTAATTTGTAATAACTTGAAAGAAAACTAATCAAAGTGAAACTGGATACATTTGACTGACTTTGGTGTTAAGAAAACAAAAAAATTCAGCAGTATAAAGTAAAACGGAGTCTGTGTTCTCACATTAACTTTACTCTGTTTCATGGGACCAGTCGTCATAACTCGACTAACTAAATACGGCATTTTATTTCTTAGAGTACCTTTGGGTTTTGAAGGGCTGCTGTTCGGTGGAACTGGTCGATGATATCTCCTGTCTCTGGCACTTTTCTGTTACTCGTTGTCTGCTTCTGTCCGGCTTAGGGAGGAAAAATACAATCATTATACCATCAGTCACAAAGTTCATAATAAAAGTGTGTCTACATGTTCTCAGAAGTAGGTTGAAGTGATCTGAAGATCTCTTGATGTTGGTTTACAACAATATGTTATTGTGAAAAGACTTCAAATTTTTGTTCAGTAACTCAACATAATTGTCTGTGTCGATCATGTTTCTGTTTTTTTTTAACGGTTCAATCCAAACATCTTTAATATTAAGGATACAGTAACCACTTAGCTCTGTGGTCTGAGGTTCTTGGCTTGATAACTATCATGCCCAGATGTTATCAGACAGTTTTACATATTAATGCCAATTCTACAAAACAACATATGTTTAGAAAAACAGGTAGAAGTTTGACCAAAATTCATGTGACTTACCTCACTTGGATCAGATTGGAAATGCTCTTCAGCAGGGGCTGATGAAGCTTGTTTTACCATAGTATATTTGAGTATATTCGATTCTTAAAAAAATTTCTTATTTTTTTTATTCAAGTGGTGGCAGTTGCCTGAATATATATACCCTACCGCCTGTTGTTACTATGCCAAGTTTCATTACGTCTGAGACTGGAATGCTGTTTTTCAAGTTTAACAGGTGTATCACAAATGTGTCCAGTGATGCGTTAGGATAAAAGTTGAGGTCCCGTGGACCCTACAAAGACAAGTGAGATTGAATTAACAATACATATTTAAAAACAAAGGTTTGTATTGCTTTAAATTTGGTGTTTATCATGTCAGGATTTTATCAGCCAGTTTCACACATGAATGCCAGGACTAACAAACACCATACATATAGAAAAAAAATAGAAATTGTTCAAAGTTGTTGTGACTTACCAGACTGGGTCTGGCCCGGTGGGCCATCCCAGTTTTCTGTGGTTTACAAAGTTCAAAAACCAACAAAGTCTTACTAATAAGATCTATGAGTCTATGTCCTAGAGTCTACAGAAAATTAGGAATGCCAATCCCTGCTGGGTACACAAATGTTAACCTTTAGCTCTTCCTGTTGTTTTAAATGATATCCAATATTCACTGAAAGAGTTGTACTTCTGTTTTTTATTTGCTACGTATTTGCTGATAAAAAGTTTAGATATTAATTCAAAGTGTACACTTTTTATGATATAGTCACTGAGTAGATTACATGGGTGTCATACAAACTTAGGTATGAGTAAGATTACAGATTAAATTACAATTAACTAGTCCAAAACAAGACTTAATTATAGTAATATGAGTAGTTGTTATTATTTACTTTTACCTCTGTAACCATAAACAAAAGAAGTCATGTGACCACAGGAAGTTTACTTCACACTCCTCAACTCATGTTGGACTGAAACACATGCAGAGGGTGGTGAATCAGAATCAGATATCCTTTGATGTCCCGCAGGTGGAGATATTTGTTTGTCAGAATGTTACAAGAACAGAGCAATAGCAAAATAGACAATAGACAATATCATTAAAAAGGAAAGAAAATAGAATCGACATATATATATATATATATATATATATATATATATATATATATATATATATATATATATATATATATATATATATATATATATATATATATATATATATATATGTCGATTCTATTTTCTTTCCTTTTAGGGCAAGCTGAGCCACACACACACACACACACACACACACACACACACACACACACACACACACACACACACACACACACACACACACACACACACGCACACACTTCAGATTATTAAAAATCTATTGTCAGGACAGAGCAGATGACAAAGATTCAGAAAAAAAAAACTTGAGCTGCAATTGTAATCAGTAAAGTGATTAAAATTGTTACCCAGAGTTTATATATCAATTTAAAAAAAATGTATGTCTTATTAATTCAGCATATTCTGATTTCTGTCCAGGATGTAACAAAACATTAAGGGGCTGTTGTCCCCCAGTTGAAGATCTTCTACAGCAAGATGAACTTGTGCCGTGTTGAAATCTGCTCTTATTGTTTCTCTTATCAGTGACAAGAAACTGTTATTAACTATTTCAACCCACTTCTCTTTCAGAGATTTGGAGATGTTTATCCAAATGTCCAGATTTTAGAAGTGTTTCAGACCTTTATCAATTATTCTCTTTCCCCTCTCCACATGATCTGTTTTCAGACCACATGATGCTTTTGCCAATTTCTTAAGATTGTTAAGAACAGATTGAATGTAGTCATGTAGTTTCTTCCTCTGTTTGTCTTCAACATCTGTGAGGTTCAGGATATCCCCAGGTTTTAATTTCTTGAGGTCTTTACTGAATAATTTGAAAGACATACTCACACATTTTTCAATATATAGACAAAAGACACTGCTGAGTCTGTGACATAATTGAAGAAGGTTGAACGACTTTGTCCCCAAAACCTTTTGAAAGCATCGCCGGCAGAAAATCCATATTTATTGTGCCACTGAAGCACTATTTTGAGCAGCAGAGACATACACAGGGCTATATGAACTTCTTCTCCCTTGGTACACGTGCTGTTGTGCGTATAGATGCAAACGTATAGCACATTTGCTTCATTGTTCTGAAAGAAATGACCAAGTTCTTCAATTAAGATTTTCTCACTGTCTTCTGTATCATGACAGAAGAAAGGATGAAGATAGAAGACATGAGCATATCAGACCTGTTTTAGCCTCTCTTCACTGGTTGCCAGTAAGTTTTAAAATTGATTTTAAGATAATATTGATCACGATAAAGCACTTCATGGTTCAGCCCCCGGCTACATTGCTGAATTACTACTCCCCTATGAGCCAGGGCGCAGCCTCAGATCCTCAGGCACAGCTCTCTTGGTTGTTCCTGAGTATCTGCTCAGGATTAAAGGTGGCCGGGCTTTTGCAGTCAGGGCCCCTCAGCTCTGGAACTCCCTGCCTGAGAATCTGAGACTTGCAGTATCAGTAGCATCTTTTAAATCACTTCTTACAACTCATCTGTTTAAAGAAGCATTTTACTAATTTAAGCACACTGCTTGATTTTCAACGGTGTCTATGTCTGTTTGTCTATTAATTTTAACAATAAATCAATAATAACAATGTTAATAAACAATTAACAATAAATATCTTTTATCATTGGATATTTTTATTCTTTTATTTTCTGTATTATTTCTTCCATCTAAGTTTTGTTTTATTTGATATGCCTGATTTTGTTTGCTTAAATCCTGAATTATTATTATTATTATTATTATTATTATTATTATTATTGTTGTGGTGTGTTGCTGCTGGAGCCAGCCCAACCTTGTCTCAGGGGGAGGGCAGGGTACTCCCTGGACAAGTCTTTAACTTAACCATACAGTGAAGAGACCACCTGCTGAGTGATGACTAACTTCACCAAGCGGCCAGCTCCCAGCAGCTGAGCTGAGACTGTGTCAGTCCCTGTTTACTGTAAACCCTTCACCCATTCCTTGTCTCCATTTAAGAAATGCTTTCAGTTCTTTTGTTCGATCATTTCTTTCTCTTTTGTTTTCAACAGGTGTGGTGCAACTGTGAATGCAGTCAAACCACTTCTGACGTCTTAATGAAATGAACTTGCACGCTGATGTGACAAACTGGCACTGAAAATATCTGATGCAAAAAGTAGGAGACATGTTCTAGGAGAGAGTGGCCCAGTCTGTTAGAGGTGTCATGGAGAAGGCATGTTGCCCCAGACAGTGAACATCAGCATCTTCAGAGACTGTCAACAATGGCCCAGTGTTCTGGATCCCAAGGCATTCCCAGGCCAGCTGGGTGACATAGTCTTCCTCTGGGTCTCCTCTCAGCGGGACAGGGAGGCGTCCCGGCGGCATCCGAAACAGATGCCCTATTATTATTGTTATGAAATGTCATTGTCCTTATCCCTTTCCTTTCCATGGGGTCGCGGGGTGTTGCTGCTGGAGCCAGCCCAACCTTGTCTCAGGGCGAGGGCAGGGTACTCCCTGGACAAGTCGCCAGCTCATGGCAGGGTCCTCACTGATGAGCAATGTGGGGTTCAGCATCAGCAGTAGGGCTTTATTTGCTGGCAAAAAAGAACGGAATCAGACACAGGCAAAGTCCATGAAAAACCAAACTGACCCGAGGCTCAAAGCCCCAAACATCCTCTATTAAATGCAGAAAAGTGGGTGTGTCCGTTCGGACAACATGGCTTCAACCAATCACTATTCTGCTTAATTTCTGCTGACACTGTTATTTTTTTATGGAAAAACACCATATTTTCTTATGGAAAATCCCTGTACCTCTAGTGGAAAAACACAGTATTACCTTCTGCACTTGCGCGAGGATTGGCGTACGTGCAGAACTGCATGCCGACCAGTTGCTCTTCGCCTTGCTTTGTTTTTTTAAAGAGGGTGCTCTCCCTGTGTACTTATCACTGGCTCTCAGAAACTCTGGCCTTCAGGCCTTCAGTTAATTCCCTTTCTTGATGCATCCCATTATATCTGATCACTCATTGCACTGTATTTTTAAACTTAATGAAAGTGTTACATATTTGGTTATTCTTAGATTTGTGGTTACATTTTCACATTTGACATTATCTGACTATAGCAGCTTTAATCAGCAGATGCACTTTTCAGTCAGCTGGTGCCCAGTAGTATGTTTCAGCAACTCTTTTACACTTGTTACCCTTTGTTTCTTACTTTTATCACTATAACACTTGCTATCAGTTACCATTCGTCACTATTTACTAATTGTGGTTATTTTATACTGACCACTATCTACTTACTATGGTTATTTTACACTACAATCTCTTGATCTTGATTGTGACTGGAATGCTGTTTTTCAAGTTTAACAGGTGTATCACAAATGTGTCCTGTGATGTGTTAAGATAAAAGTTGAGTCACGTTGTGTACCACAGCAGCAAACCTTAACAGAAGAGCGTAATGACCAGGAAGAACATTCATTGTCAAACTGTCAGAAAACTGTACGCTGCTGACATCACTCAAAATGCTCCCAGTGACCAATGTTTCATAAAATATTAGGACTGATTTTAATTCCAACTTAAGTCAGTTGAGTCAAGTCGTAGTCAAGAGAGTGGTATTGTCATTCTTTGACAGTAAAATATACATGGTCGTAGAGACTATGACCAAAATATACATGTAGGTGTTTATTTTATTTCAGACCTCTGTTTTAGTAATGTATGCAAATAGGCTCATATTCAATTAAACAGCCTAACTTGCATATTTTTGCAAACTTTTGATGCAACAAAAAAAGGAGGAAGAATTGTCTCAATGTGAACTGGGAAAGTTTCATTGTAATATCCATCAGATAAAACTCTGTAGTGTCTCCCCTTTAAAACTCTCTGAGTCTTTGTTTAATTCATTCCCTCCGGATTCAAACACAATACAACTACTACTAATGATAATGATCAATCACCGAGTCATATCAGACAGATTTTTATCAGAAGTGCTGGTTGTTTAATTTTGTATACAACATCTCACCCCATTTTCTGTCACCTCTGCTGTTCTATCAATAAAGCAATAAAGGCCAAACAAATATACTTAATACAGTCAATGTCTCTAACATTAAACAGTTCATTTTACTGAACTATATTACACTAAGAGGAGGTGACAGTGGGCTCAGGACTCAGGAAAACAGACGATCAGTCATGTGTCACAGCATCTTTAACTTAACCATACAGTGAAGAGACCACCTGCTGAGTGATGACTAACTTCACCAAGCAGCCAGCTCCCAGCAGTTGAACTGTGACTGTGTCAGTCCCTGTTTACTGTAAACCCTTCACCCATTCCTTCTTTGCATTTAAGAAATGCTTTCACTTCTTTTGTTTGATCATCTACTTTGTTTTAAACAGGTGTGGTGCAGCTGTGAATGCAGTCAAACCACTTCTTTTGTTCTGTCATGTTGCATCTTCCTGAACTCTCTGTCAGTCCCTGTTTACTGTAAACCCTTCACCCATTCCTTGTTTCCATTTAAGAAATGCTTTCAGTTCTTTTGTTCGATCATTTCGTTCTCTTTTGTTTTCAACAGGTGTGGTGCAACTGTGAATGCAGTCAAACCACTTCTGACATCTTAATGAAATGAACTTGCACGCTGTGGTGACAAGCTGGCACTAAAAATATCTGATGCAAAAAGTAGGAGACATGTTCTAGGAGAGAGTGGCCCAGTCTGTTAGAGGTGTCATGGAGAAGGCATGTTGCCCCTCTCCGAACTTTAAGATAGTGATGTCCACTCTGTTACCCAGGAAGGATTTCCACCAGAACACAATACAGAAAGTGAACATCAGCATCTTCAGAGACTGTCAACAATGGCCCAATGTTCACGTTGTCCATTATCCCTCTCTCACTGTGCAAGATCTTAATGATGATGTATACCTCTCCAAGGAACGGTTCCACTGATTGCTGAGACACTGAAAGATGTCACACTGAACCAAACAGGAAAGGCAACAACGCAGGCCCAAGCAGCAGCAGGGACAGTCGCAGCCAGGCACACTGTCCAGGGTGTTCAGAGGAACAGCAGGCCCTGCACACAGTGACCAGAGAGCTGGAGAAGTAATGCTAAGTACATTATTATTATCGCCACTTATTATGTCGTAGATAATGTATACAAATATATATCATGCAGCCAAAACTCTGAGAAGAATGGACACAGAGACAGGGTTGCAAAAAGTGGGTTCTGTTTATTGCTGGGCTGACGGAGCATTAATACCTTAGCTGTTTACACATTTTCTTAGTGATGATCTGGACCACCACCAAAATGTCAAGATGTTCTTTGCCTCATTGTTCCCTCTTTCCTTAAAGTCATGTAACTTCCAATAATCATTTCAATGTTTGAGTGTGTGCGTGCGTGTCTTACCCCTGCACGTATGTGTGTGTGCTGTTCTGTCTGCTGGGTGATTTGGTGTGTAGGTATCTGTATTCTCATTGTTCATAGAAAGTTCTGGCAACTCCATGTGGTTATGTGTGTGTGTGTTCATTGACTATGATGTTATCAGTATTTTCCAATCCCTGTTTGTCTCAGACTCCAGTACAAAATAACATATTATTATTAAAAGGTCAACACCGGTCACTTAGTCAGGCCAGATTTCTCAATAACATCACTGTCATGGTCAATGGCAATGAGCAGTAGCAGCAGCAGTGTCCCTAATAATTAACCACAAACTAAACTTAACACTCCATATACACACAGGTTTAATTTGCCAGTCATTATCACTTTGTACATTTATTTGAGGTTTAAAACAGTTTTTTTTCTTATTTTGTTTTACAATGACCATATGTTACAGTTGTAATAAAATACCTCTTGGAAAATGAAGTGTTTAAACTCTTTAGTCTAAAAGGGTCTAACAGTGAGAGGGACCACCTCATTTTACTGTACAGTTCTGTTGTTATGTGCCATTAATCACCTCCTAAGTAGGCCTAATAACACTGTAGAAACAGTCTAACAGGGAGAAGGTCTTCACTTTATTTTACAGTACAGTTCTGTTGTTATGTGTCACAAATTACCCTGTAAGTAAGTATAATAAGACTGTAATAAGAGTCTAACAGTGAGAAGTTCCTCACTTTATTTTACAGTTCTGTTGTAATGTGCCACAACTTACCCTGTAAGTAAGTATAATACAATTGTAATAAGGGTCTAACAGTGAGAAATAAAGATGCAATGTCCTGGCAGCTTCAATACACAGCAACCTGAGGGGGTGTATAACAACTATTAATTGAGATAACTACACTTTTATTTTGCAGTAAAATGATTAAGTAACCATATAAACAAACTCATTAAAGAAATGAGTGAGACTATCTGCAGACAGCTGAACACCAGGACCTGAACAAACCACATGAGGAATCCAGTGATCAGTCGGAGGTGCAGCAGAGAGTTCATCATCTGTATCTTTCCATCAGACAAAGCTTCACCCTCCTCAGTCTAATTTATTGTCCTGAGTATGTATGGGTTCATCACAGAGGATGTGTCAAAGCTGCACCATTCAAGGTGTTTCTTATAATAGATCAGTTGATGTCACTTAGTGGCGAAAAATGCTGGGGTGATAAGTGACCGGACTATTTGCAGAGCAAAGTTTCTAGAGCGAGGAGTGCTACGAAATACATGAATCAGAGGTAAAAAGGCCACTTTTCTTGACAGCGGTCAAATATGCTTAGTATATCTCTATATAAAAGCAAGGAATCTCTGTCTGTCTGTGTGTGTTTGCCTCAAATATCTCTGCGGATCAGGATCAGGCTGACCTGAGAGTTTCCACATGGCTGCTGCGTGGTTCAAGGGTGTGCAACGGTGCATTTGTTTGGACTATAATGATACCGTTAATGTATTATTTCAGAAATGCTTCACGAATTCCACTAGCATTGCTAACCATAGCCACCATAGTCACGTGTGCACCAGAGTCCGGACCGAGTTTGTTCCGGTCTGTGGAGATACGGATACGCACGGACAACAAAGTGGAATTGGAATCTGTGGATGTTCGTGTGTAGCTAGCTGCTAGCGGCTAGCCTTGAGGTATTGCCTGCATTTAAATGGAAATAGTTACACATAACTTTGTAAATTTCAAAAACTTATGCACAAATTTAGCAAACAACAATTTATATTTATATCCCTGATGTCCCACCTTCAAACACAACCTTATTTGGCCATCCATGAAAAAGCTGCTTAACCTCCCACTTTTCTATAGGAATACATGCTTCATATGGGCAAGGCACTAGTATAAAATACTTGACCACCGAACGTTTTGAGGGCCCATTCAAGTGAATGGAGCATTCTACAACATTAAGAAGTGTAATAAATGAAAATGATGTATTTGTTATTACATGATATTGTGATCAAAAAGAAGGATTAATTATATTATTTCAACACATTCTGATTTCTGTCCAGGATGTGATAAAGCTTGAAGGGGCTTGTGTCATCCAGTTGAAGGTCTTTTGCAATAATATAATCCACTGCAGCATTGAAATCTTTGTATATGGTTTCTCTAATCAGTATCATGAAACGGTTGTTAACCCTTTCATCCCACTTCTTTCTCAAAGTTCGCCATGTCATCCCAATCTCCTGATCTTGGAAGTTTTCAAGATTGTTACACGTTTTAATAAATTGTTCGAAAAATGTTTTTATCTTCTCCCTTAGGATAGATGTCAGAATACTTGAGATAATTAAAATAGCCAGGATGAACTCCCCAAGACTCTTTGTAAACCACCTCAGTACCAAATCTATATTTATTGTACCACTGATCTGCTGTTCTCTGCAGCAGCAACATACACGATTCTCTGCATTCTTCTTCTCTCACCTTACACGGGCTGTAATGCCTGTAGATGAAAACATGTTGAACATTGTTTCCATTGTTCTGAAGATAATGATGAAGAACTGTGATTAAGATTTCCTCACTATGTAATTTATATTTTATGGTAGAATCAGAATTATTCACTGTTAAAGTGTCTGGCACAATCAAAGGAGAAATCTGAGCATCACCGTCTTTGTAAAACACAATCGCACATGAGTATTGTTTTTTGTTCCCTGTTTGAATCTTACAGTTACATTTGTCTATGAAAGATTGTGAGGGCCAGCGTGCACCAACTGCATTATTTACTTTTTTCATATTCAAATAAAAAAAAAAATAAATGAAATATAAAAAAATATAAAATGTTCATTATGTCAATAAGGAGTTTAGTTTTTCTTTTGCCATCATTTTTGCTTATTTCTTTTATCCTCTTTATAAACCACGGAATAAATCTTCCTGTATGGGGAGTAATATCAGTATAGACATCCAAGGAGATACTTTTAATACAAAAGTTTGCCTGATTTATAAAACAAGGTGAATCTTTTTTTTTTTTTTTTATAGAATTTATATCCATATCATTAGAATATTAACAAACATATTCCCTATTGGATGATTGAACATGTTGTTGTTATTCTCCTCCGGGCTTGAGAGATGGTCCTCCTGCTGCTCGTCTCCTTCACTGGATAATGAACAAGGTTGAATTTCAATTAACTCACAGGACAAAATAATGTGCTTAACATAGTGAACGCTGTTTATTACCTGTGTCAGCAGTCAGTGATTTGTATTTTATAAAAATGATCAAGCTCCATAACGTTTAGACCTTACCTTGTTGTCACATCATAAAGAGATTTCATTTTCTACAGAGATTTGTGACAGTTATGGGAGGCACCAACAAATGTTGTCATCCTACCAGATAATCATTACATTTCACAACAGAAAACTTTTTGCAGCTCCAGAGGGCATAGATGTATTTTTTCATTTAATTTGGAGGAGCAGTCCTGAATGAGATAAAACTGCTCTGACAGAGAGGTGCAGAGACTGGATATATATCTGACTCTGTAGAACTGGTCAAATGCTGAGCTCTTCTTGGTCAGCATTTTTTGGAATTTGTTGTCTGCCCCTCATCGGCTTGCTCGATTGACTCAATACATCATAAAACATGATGTTGTTAAACTATTCACTTGCAAGATACTCCATGCAATGCCTAAATAGAGCTGAAAATGTTTATTTTTTCTCCCTCCCTTTTGAAATGGGAATTGACAAAACATGGTTATACTGTTGAGTTCAGTACAAAGTTGAGGGAAACTGTTCTGTAAACAAATCAACACTTTGATTAACAAATGACGAAGTCATGTGAGCAAGAAAGCTGGTCATTAGCTTGCAGTAAGTTAGGTTGGTTGCTGAACACTGAACAACAAATGGCTTTTTGTTTCCTCAGCAGTCATGAACAAATGATGTCGTCGTACACGTCACATCAGAAAACCTTCTGTTCCTCCACTGTTAAGGTTGATAACATTGGCACAAATGGAGGACATGAGAATCTTTGTCAGGAATAAGGAGCAGGGAGGGAGACACATCTTCAGTTCTTGAGAGATTTTGAATCAACATCTTCAGAAGGATTTGACAAAGTTGTATAAGCTGTCATATGTTACAGTGCTATTTTGTAAAAACTTGAATGAAGACTAATCAAAGTGAAACCGGATATATCTGACTGACTTTGGTATTAAGAAAACAAGAATATTCAGCAGTATAAAGTAAAACTGAGTCTGTGTTTTGCATTTGCTTGACTCAGTTTCATGGAACCAGTCATCATAACTTGACTGACTAAATACAGCATTTTGGTATCTTTTGGTTTTGAAGGGCTGCTGCTTGGTGGAACTGGTCGATGACATCTCCTGTCTCTGACGCTTTTCTGGAGT